>NW_007732308.1:165949-168752 GCF_000696425.1 Galeopterus variegatus | reverse complement strand
GGTATCGCAACCCTCGGTGTTGCTCCCGCGCCTCGCTCAGCCAGTGAGCGGGAGCCGGTCTGTATGTGGGATCCGAACCCTCGGATGGGAGCGCCGCCACGCTTCCCAAGCGGCGCACTATCCAGTGCGCCACCGGGCCGACCCAAAATACATTAAATTTCTAAATGTATGTCTTAGTCTCTTCGGGCAGCTATAACAAAGTACCGTAGACTAGGTGGCTTATAAACAACAGAAATTTATTTCTCACAGTTCTGAGGCTGGAAGTCTGAGATCGGGATGCCAGCACCCTTAGGTTCTGGTGAGTACCCTCTTCTGTGTGGCAGAGAACTGACTTGCCATTATATCATCACAGGGTAGGAATAGAGCTAGCTAGCTCTTTAGCCTTTTCATACAGGAGCACTCCTCTCAAAGCCCGCCCTCCCCCAATACCTCATATTGGGTTTAGGGTTTCAACGTATGAATTTGGGGGGAACACATACATTCAGTCCGTTGTAATACATTAAGCAAAATTTTCTAAACAAACATAACTAACACAACTCATCAATATGTATTAATTGCATATACTATATTAACATTAATCATTGATTGTGAACACATTTAAATGAATTTGCTTAAATATTGTATAAGAATGCTAATGATGATTAAAGTGTCATTTAAAATAAGCAAATTTTGCAAAATAAAAGCAAAAAAACAAAAAGAATGCTAGTGATGAGCAATCTTTTTGTTTCCAGTTCTTGACCACTGAACAATGCTTTAGTGAGCATCATTGATCATAGATTCTTATTAATTGATCTATGAGATAGATTCTCAGAGGTGGAATTCTTGGGATAAGAGTATTTAAATTTTAATTTTGCGAAATGTTACCAGATTGCTTTCCAAGAACATTATAGTTCAGTTGCTGTAACACTTGCCATCTGAAACATTTCACATTCCTACAGCAATATGTTAAAACACTGTCTGCCTCCCCACCAGCAAGTAATAGGCATTACATTTCTTTTTAGTTTTTGCCTGTCTGATGGAAATAAAGAGATATTTCAATTGTTAATTTTGTTTGCATTTCCCTGACTAGCTAGTAAATTCGAACATCTCTTCAGATATTTGGTGGCCATTTGGATTTCTTTTGTGACCTGTTTATTTATATACCCTTTGCTCATTTTCATTAGATGTTTGTTTTGGGTCAATTTGTAAAATTTCTTTGTAGAATAGAGCAATTAATCGTTTGTCATCTCTAGCGATACTGTTTTTCCATGCCTTTAGAATGAAGATATTACAGATACCATTTTTTAAAAGCTTTAAATGTCTATGTAGTCATGCATAATTACATTTTCTTCTATGGCTCTAGATTTCCAGGCTTTGTTATATGGGATAGAATCCCAAGAATAGAATTTCCGGGTTGAGGAATGTCCATCTCCCTCACTTCCCAGATTTCCTTATAAGATTTTTATTGTTTTAATTTTTATATTTAAACTTCAGTCTATTTGTTTTTATATCAGGTATAAGATGCTGATAAAATTTTAATTTCTTCCATAAAGGTAGATGTTTGTGCTGGCATCGTAAGACTGACTACTGTGTCTGTTCCCTACCCCACCCCCCAACCCCATGAACTTCCACACTGGTCATATATTGACTTTTCTGGTAAACCAGAGTCTAAGTCTAGATTCTGTACTGTTTCACTGATCCATATGTCCATACAAGGGGTCTTCAAAAAGCACATGTAAATTTTTGTATTATCTTTTAATGCTATTTTTTTCATGAACTTTTGGAAGTACCCCCTTGTACCAATCCTATATTGATTTGCTTAAGGTGACATTAGGGTAGATTCTGATAACTAGCAAGGCAAGTCTCCCTTCTATTGTTCTTTTTCATAGTTTTCTTAGCTATCCTAATAGGCATTTGTTCAACATAAGAACTTTAAGATATTTTATTCAATTAGGGGGAAAACCCTGTTTTATTCCCTAATTGGATTCTAATTGGAAATTGCAGTATATTTAGATGTTAATTTTGAGAAAGTGAATAATATAGATAAGTCTTTACTTCCAAGAACATGAGTGACCTTTCCATTTTTTAAGATGTTGTTTAATGTCTTAATATTAGCTAATATCTTAATATTGGCCTTCAGTCTCAATTGTTAAAATTTTCCCTGTGTCATTTAAAGTTTGTCTTCACATTTCACATCTAGATTTTTTATTACTCAAACATAAGAAAGCGTTGATTTATTCGAACACGTTTCCTATCTACTTAACTAAATTTGCATAATTATTCAAATTGGGTTTTTATCCTCTATTCTCTTGGGCTTATTAAAATGTGCATTCATATCATCAGCAAAAAAGATATATTTATGTATTTTCTAATGTCCATGCCAGTCATGTCATGTTTTATTACATTTACTAAAATCACCAAGAAAATATTAAGTATTAATATTAAAAATATTAAGTAATGGTGATAGGCATTGGTGTCTCATTCCTGATTTAACTGAAACGCCTTTAGTGTTTTCATATTTAAGATGTTTGCTGATAGTTTTGGGGAAATCCAAGCATTTCTGCTGTAAGATAATCTGCTCTTGAAGAGCCTTCCGTTCTGTAAACACCGCGCACGAACACCACCGGACGTACCGGCGAGGACTGCCAGGGCGAGTGACGGCGGCCGGCCGGCCCGACTGCTCCTCGGAGGTGGCGGCGCCGGGACCCTCGTCGCTCAGGCAGCTGGGCCAGGGAGCCCCGCGCAGGGACCCCCGGGACGACGGGGCCGTGGGCGTCGCCAGGGGTCGGCGGGCGGTCCTCGCGGCCCTCCCCAGCCCTGCGAG
>NW_007732308.1:163995-164949 GCF_000696425.1 Galeopterus variegatus | reverse complement strand
CCCCCGGCCGGGCCCGGCCTGCCCCCGGGCCCTCCGGCCGCTGCCCGCGGCGCCGCTTCCCGGGGCTCCGCGCCGAGGACGCGGGCGGTGCCGGGCCGGCGGCTCCGGGGCTGCCCGCACGGCCAAGGGAGTGGACCTCGGCCAACTGGGGGACAGCCATGTGGCGCCCGCATCAGGCCCCTCCTGTTACACAAGCCCCCGCCGACTCCCGGTCGTCTTTATCACGTGCAAGAACTCACACGTCTGACTGCCGCCTTCTAGGAAATGCCGTTTCAGCATCTGCTGCTGTGTCCGCATGAGCTTCCTCCTTAGTTTAAAGATGCAGTGTTTCCATCTTGCGTGGATCGCCTGCACACTGCTAGAATAACCCCTGCTGGCCACTGGAACATGACTAGGTTCTACTTACTAATATTTTGTTTAAACTTTTGACTCCATGTTAATATGTGACATTGGTGCATAGTTTCCTTTTTACTGAATTTATTAGCTTTGGGAACTCAAAGTGTTCTGGCTTAAGAAAGACTGGGGGGAGGAGAATGGGGCTCATCTTTTTCCCCATTCTAGAATAGCTTGGCTGTCACAGGCTGGGTGGCGCTCTCTGAAGAGTGGGTGGTGTTTGCGGCGCCCTTTCCTCTGGGCAGCTCCTACCGACCTGCCCATCTCCACTCTGCCAATTACTCACTTCAGATGCTCTGGTCGTTCTTGGATCAAGGTGCGGAGCTGGAATTGCCGGAAAATCGCGCGTTCCCTGCAGATTCTCACGTTTACTGCTGCAGGAGCTGCACGCTTGTGTCTGGCGCCCTCGTGGTCTAGCCCGCCAAATGGACACGTCGAAAGGATCGCCATCCGTTTGCGATGTTGTCAACCTCTCGTTGCTTGCTTTAATTTTTTATTGGTCATAGCTTACTGTGGGGCTTTTAATTTTTTTTTTTTTTTTTTTTTTTTTTTTTTTTCCGT
>NW_007732308.1:162105-163782 GCF_000696425.1 Galeopterus variegatus | reverse complement strand
CGCACAAGCACAGTGCGCCACCGGGCCGGCCCAAGGGGCTTTTAATTTTTAACCTAACCTAGCAGCTTCTTTTAAGGGGTTAATTCCGTTTATCCATATTTAGACTGTTCGATGTTACTTCTCTCTCTTACTCTGTTTATTACTTACCTTAAGGGTGGTTTCTCTCTTTCTTTTACTTTATTTTTGTGAGTTTGATAGACTTGTTAATCATTCCACTTCTTCCCCTTGTAATTTTGATGGTTTTGGGTATGTTTTCGCACCATTAATCACTATGGCCCTTCTTCCCTCCTTTATTAATCAGTCACACATTACTCTCCTTTTGTTTGTAGACAAAAATACCAGCTATTTTCCCCCATTGAGACACTCCCCTCAACACACGAATTCTTCCCTACTCACCTTCTCTACCATGGTCCTCACAAAAGACCTTTTCACCTCCCCCACCTACAACCGCCCCCACCAGTCTTCCAGGTCAACTCCAGTATTTTGCAAGCCGACTGTAGCATATGTCATTTTCCATAACTCTGGATGATCATCAAGTGAAATGTTTCATTCTAATAGTATACTTTTAAGTTCTAGAATCTTTATTTGTTTGCTTTTCTTTTTATAATTTCTCTTTCTTTACTGAGATTTTCTATTTTGTTCATTCAGTGAGCATGTTTACGGTTACTTCTTTTGGCATAGTTTCTTTATCTTTTTTGGCTAATTCTAGACCTTGCGCCTTCCCAGGGTCAGCCCCCATGGCTCACCTTTTCTCTTGTCTGTGCCTCACATGTTTCTTTGTATTTCTAGTAAATTTGTGATTTGGTTATGTTTCTCTAAAGAGTACTGGGTTGTTGTTTTTTTTTATTTGTTTGTTTGTCTTGTCTCCCCTGTGGTGGGCTGCAGTTAGTACAGAGGTTCTTTTAGCCTATGTTTGCCTGCTTGGCGTCGGCCCAACACAGGGGTATTTCAGGAGTCAGTCAGAAATTTGGGCAAAGCTTAAATGCAGATTTTGGCTCTCATTCTGTGGCTCTCTCCTTTCCGAAGGTTTCCCTCATCACTTCCCAGCTGCTGCTTTCCCTCCAGACTCTGCTGTCTGGTTTTTCCAAGTCAGCGAGACTGCAGGGTTTCATCTGAGTTTTAGTTGTCCCTGGGAGCATAAGAAACTTGGAAAGTGAATTTTATTTGCCTTGGTTTACAATACCTGCATCTGAAAAAGCTATGAAATCTGTTAAATCTCCGGAAAGTTTCCTCAATTTTTATGGATGTGCTTCCATTTATGGCCTTTACCATGAATATGAATGAAGGCTATTCTTTTTTTTTTTTTTCTGTGTAATCTGTCTAAATAGCAAAGATTCTATATGATAACTAGGTCAGATGATAAGTCTATGCTTAACTTTTTACCGGACTTTTATACTGTCTTCTAAAAGGGCTATACCTTTTCAGGAATAATGAACAAGCGTTCCTGTTGCCCCACATCTTCACAGTATTTTGATATTGTAGGATTTGGGAATTTTAGCTGGTATCTCATTGTTGCTTTAATTTGCATTTCTTCATGAAAAATGATGTTGAGAACCTTTTCATATGTTTGCCAACTGTATAACATTTTTGGTAAAACGTCTGTTCAGATACTTTGCCTATATTTTTATTGGATTTTTTAATTAGATTGATTGCTTTTTATTGTTGAGTTTTAAAAGC
>NW_007732308.1:160709-161585 GCF_000696425.1 Galeopterus variegatus | reverse complement strand
TGAAAAATGATGTTGAGAACCTTTTCATATGTTTGCCAACTGTATAACATTTTTGGTAAAACGTCTGTTCAGATACTTTGCCTATATTTTTATTGGATTTTTTAATTAGATTGATTGCTTTTTATTGTTGAGTTTTAAAAGCTCTTTATATATTATGGATATGAATCCTTTATCAGATATGTGATTCCTAGTATTTTCTCCCAGTCTGTGGTTTGTCTTTCATTGTTTTAACAGTCTCACAGTGAGCAAAAGTTTTCAATTTTTGTAAAGTCAAATTTATATAATTTTTTTCATGGATTGTGCTTGTGGGGTTGTATCTAAAAATGCATCACCAAACCTACGGTCATGCAGATTTTCTCCTAGGTTTTTCTAGAAATTGTGTAGTATTACGTTTTACAAGTAGGTCTATGATCCTTTCTGATTTAATTATTGTATAAGATGTGAGCTAAGCATCTTCAGGATTAAATCTTGTAGAGAAGATTTATTTTCTAGATGCCAGCGATGTTTTCTAGGTGGAATAAAAGGGATTCTCCACTGCTTATTTTCTATTTGGAAGTATATTTTATCAAGCAGACAGCTGGATGGAAATAGTAAGGTTTTTTTTTTTTTTTTTTTCATAGTCAATAGAAAACTTTGCTGATAGAACTCAGGCATGACAACAGCTTAGGCAATAATTTGTTCTTTGAGCTTTCAGGATGTAAACGTTGTTGCCAACAACCAATCAAATGCACTGAAGCTACAAATGCTTAGTACAGTATGTTTAGTATACTGGTATATGCAATCAGCTAAATAAAATTTTGTACCTCAAAAAAAAGGGGGGGGCCG
Organism: Galeopterus variegatus; assembly: GCF_000696425.1. Classification (NCBI taxonomy): domain Eukaryota; kingdom Metazoa; phylum Chordata; class Mammalia; order Dermoptera; family Cynocephalidae; genus Galeopterus; species Galeopterus variegatus. The sequence goes on along the minus strand of NW_007732308.1, from coordinate 160,760 downwards.
GCCTGGTGGCGCACTGCTACAGTGTGCCGCTTGGGAGCGTGGCGGCGCTCC
>NW_007732308.1:151877-159775 GCF_000696425.1 Galeopterus variegatus | reverse complement strand
TGAATCTTTCAGTTCATGAACGTAGTATCTTTTTCCAGTCAACTGGATTGTCTTTGATTTCTTTCATTGGTATTTTGTAGTTTTCTACATACAAATGTTGCATATATTTTGTAAGGTTTATGCCTAAGTACTTCTTTAATGTTATTGTAAATGGCGTGTTTGTTTTGTTTTGTTTTTGTTTTTGTTTTTGTTTTTGGCATCTGGCTGGTATGGGGATCCAAACCCTTAACCTTGGTGTTACAACACCATGCTTTAACCAACTGAATTAACTGACCAGCCCTATTTTTTTTTATTTCAAATTCCAGTTGTTTATTGGTAGTGTATAAAAAGACAAATGACTTTTGTATACAAGGGTACTTCAGAAAGTTTGTGTAAAAATGGAGTTAAAAGATAACATGAATCTTTCCATAAACTTTTTGGATACCCCTGTATTAACCTTATATTCAGTGACCCTGCTAAATTTACTTATTAGTTCCAGGAGTTTTATGTGTGTGTAAATTTGGGGGGGATTTTTTTCATTGCCAATCATATTATTTGTGAAGAAAGAGTTTTATTTCTTGTTTTCCAGTCTACATGCCTTTTATTTCTTTTTTCTTGCTTTATTGCACTAGCTAGGACTTCGAGTATGATGTTAAATAGAAGCAGTAATAGAAAACATTCTTGCCTTGTTCTAGATCTTAGGGGGAAAACATTCAGTCTCTCACCATTAAGTATGATGTTGGTTGAAGGTTTTGGATAAACATCCTTTATTAGATTAAGGAAATTCCCTTCTATTCTTAGTTTGTATGAGTTTTTTGTGTTTGTTTTACCATGAGTAGATGTTGAATTTTGTTGAATGCTTTTTCTGCATTCACTGATATGATCATGTATTTTTTCTTACTTAGTCTACTAATATGGTGAGTTACACTGATTGATTTTGAATGCTGAACTAGCCCTACATTCCTGGTATGAACTCTATTTGGTTGAGAGGTATTATCCTTTTTTATATACTGCTGGATTTTATTTCTAATATGTTGTTAGGATTTTTGTGTCTGTGTTTATGAGAAATATATTGGTCTAAATTTTCTTGTGATTAAATAAGAAAATGTGTGTTTGTGTGTGTGTGTGTGTGTGTGTATCTTAATCAGTTCATGGTAATGCATCCAAAAATTTCAATCCAACAATCCAAGAGTTTGTTCTAATCTTCCCCCTTTTCATATATTAATCCCCTTCTCCAAGAGTAAGAAACCTAGCTCTCATTATCTAAAATATATTTACTTACCCACTTATGGAATATACATAAAGTAGCTTCATAATTGTTAATCCATATGTACTGACTACAGCACAATATTTGATTGCAGTCTTTTGGTCGTTAGCCTAAGGGCTTATAGTCAAAATACTATGTTCAAAGTTCTCCCCCATCCTCTTTCAGTGAGGTCATATTATCCGTTTAAAATATAGCTAGGTTTATTTGTTTCTGTGTTCTATTTTTTTAAATTCCCTTCCTGTGTTGATATTTTCTTTAAGTCTGTGAAACATTAGCATTGTTTTAAAATTTAGAACATATAAAAGGTATACCAAAGAAGTGCCACTCCCTCCTTACTTCTATCCTAGTCTCATACCCTCATGCTTTCTACCCGATTTTCTACATGTTAGCTTTGGTAAACAGTCTCATTAGTTTCTGGTCTATTCTTCCTAAATTTCTTGTCTTTTTTCCCCCCAAATAAGCAGGTACAAGTATATTTTCTTATTGCCACCTACCCTCCCATTTTTTTATACAAAAGGTATATTATAAACATACATTTTTCTATGTTTTGCTTTTTCACTTAATATAACCTGGATATCACTCCATGTCAGTTCATAGAACTCTTAATATTTATTTTACTGCACAGTATTACTTTGTTTATGTATAGCATAGCTTATTTAATCATTGTTCTATGTATGCATACTTAGAATGTTTCTCATATTTTGCAATTACAGATAATGCTGCAATTAATAACTTCATACATATGCATTTTAATTTTGTTGCAGGTGTATCTTCAGGGTAAATTCTAGAAGATGGATTGCTGAGTCAGAAGATTGCATATGTAGATTTGTTGATATTGAAGATTCCACTCTAAAACAGTTGGACAAATGTGTATTCCTATTTGTATTGCTTTTAAGGTATTTTTTTTTTTTATACTTTCCTCCAACATCTGTAGTCATTATTATGAGAAGGTAAGTCTGAATAAATTATTTCACCATTATGGGAAACCAGTAGATTCTTGTGCATCACTCCTAAATATGAAATGATGGTCAATGACCACTAGACACTTCAGGCAATCTTCCACATGAAAGAGACATAGAATGAAATAGCAAAAAAAGAAAAAATGAAACAGATGAAACAAAGGCAATGAAGAACAGAAAATAGTTTTTTAAATCCTCTAATTTTTAAAGCAATGTGCGTATATGTGACAGATATACTGTATGTATATATGTATGTAAATACATACAAACACGCATGCATGCATGCATGTATTTTTTAACTCTGCTTCTGAGAGGGTGTAGAAGCAGTGATACTTAGTAGCAGTGAGCACACTTAATACTCAGATCTTGGTTTCTAAAAAATTCAGGGCTGCTTTTAGGCCTAGGCAAGTAAACAAGACAATCCTGGAACATCGTTTTGTACCAGAAAGTAAGGAAGTCCTTAAAGCGGGGATGTGTGGAAAAGGACACATGAGCCAAGCTCAAGAGGCACCCACTGACCTACCTTGGGTCAATTGTGAAAAAATAAATAAGTAGATAGATAGATAAATAAATAAACAAATAGTGATAGCAATGGATTATAACTCATGAGGACAGACAGGACTACATGAGGCCATAGTAATAAAAATAAAATGAACGAATATAAAGTTGAGAAGTAGGATTCCAACTAACAACTGTAGAAAGAATGAATAAGTTAGAGAGCCATAAATTGACAACTATCATGATAATTACTTCGACAAGAATCATCAATGGATGTGTACTGGTGGGCAAAACTGATGAGAAGCAGGATATTTATATAAGATTAAAGTATCTCCCCACAAAACCGCAAAGCAAAATAGACAGGAAGATTACTAAATTCCTACTAGATCTGTATAAGCAGAGAAGTTCTAGGTCCAGTGAATAAAAGTCTAACTTGGATCATAAAATCAGAGAGTTGTGGCCCCTTAGTCACTTCCAGATTTCAGCCAGTTTATAGAACCAGACCCCTTTGAATGAAGTGAAGGTTGGGTCCCCTTGAGGAAGGACCCCAGGACACTGCCAAAAATTTATATTGTTAATCTTTCTCCCAGCCTTCACCAAAGGAACCTACAGCCCTTTACCAGAGTAACAGCATTGGAGGGAGGAAATAATCAGAACTTTCAGAGAGTGGCTACTAGACACTGGCTGTGAACTGACAGTAATTCCAGGGGACTCATTGTGTCATTATGGTCCACCAGTCAGAGTAGGAGCTTATAGAGGTCAGGTGATCAATGGAGTTTTAGCTCAGGGCCAACTCACAGTGGGCCCAGTAGGTTCCTGAACCTATTCTTTAGTTATTTCCTCAGTTCTGGAATGCATAATTGGAATAGATAGATATATTCAGCAGCTGGCAGAATCCCCACATTGGTTTCCTAACCTGTGGAGTGAGGGCTATTCTGGTGGAAAAGGTCAAGTGGAAGCCAATAGATTTACCTCTACCTAAGAAAATAGTTAACCAAAAGCAATACTGCATTTTTGGAGGGATTGCAGAGATTAGTGCCACCATACAGGACTTGGAAACTAGAGTGGTGATGATGTCCACCACATTCCCATTTAACTCATCTATGTGGCTTATGCAGAAGACAGATGGATCTTGGAAAATGACAGTGGATTATCCTAAGCTTAACCAGATGGTGACAGCTGCTATACAGATGTGGTTTCATTGCTTAACCAAATTAACGCATCCCCTGGTACCTGGCGTACAATTATTGATCTGACAAATGCTTTTTTCTCAATAACTGTTAGTAAAGGCCACCAGAAGCAGTTTGCTTTCAGCTGGCAAAGCCAGTGATGCATCTTCACTGTCCTACCTCAAGGGTATATCAGCTCTCCAGCCGTATGTCAGGATTTAGTGTGGAGGGTACTAACATTAATAAAGCGCATGTATTTCACAGGGCCTTAACCTTTAGCTTAGTAGGGCCACAGCCCTTAGATTAGAAGGACCACAGTCCTTAGATCAGGCTGTAGCTTAGTAGGATCTTTATCTTAGTAGAAAAACAGTCCTTAGTTTTAGAAGGACCAAAGCCCTTTAGTTCAGGCTGTAGATTAGTAGGACCACAGTCCTTAGTTTTAGCAAGGCCAAACAAAGCCTTGTAGCTTGAGAATAGCCTACCTTTTTAGTATTGCACATAGAAATGCTAAGCTTGGGAAAAAACAGCTAGATGGCAGTGCCTTGCAGTGCTGGGGCAAGATTCTCCAAAAGGCTGTAAATGCTCTGAATCAGCATCCAGTATATAGTGCTGTTTCTCCCATAGCCAGAATTTATGGGTCCAGCAATCAAGGGGTAGAAATAGGAGTGGCACCCCTCACTATTACCTCTAATGAAATGTTTGCTTACTTTTCCTATGACCTTATGCTCTGCTGCCCTAGAGGTCTTAGTTGGGGTTCTTCAGGGACACAGAACCAATAAGATATGTATACAAACATATGAGAGGAGATTTATTAGGGATATTGGCTCATGTGATTATGAAGGCTGAGGGGTCCCAAGATAGGCCGTCTGCAAATGGGATGCTGGTAGCATGGCTCATTCAAAGTGTAGAAGCCTCAGAACCAGGGAAGCTGATGGTGTGATTCTCAGTCTGAGGCCCAAGCCCTGAGAGCCAGAGGTGCCACTGGTGTAAGTCCTGGAACCCAAAGCCTGCAGTCTCGAGTTTGGTTGTCCACAGGCAGGAGAGAAGAGTGTATCCCAGCTCCAGCAGATAGAGAGTGATATATTCACCTTTTCTGCCATTTTTATTCTCTCCAGGCCCCCAACAGAGTGGATGGTGCACACCCATATTGAGGGAAGATCTTTTCCATCCAGTCCACTCAGGCTCACATGCTAATCTTTTCGGGAAACACCCTTACAGACACGCCCCAAAGTAATGCTTTACCAAGTTTCTATGTGTTCCTTAATCTAGTCAAGTTGAAAATTAAAATTAACCTAAAGTTAACCATCACATGGTCTTAATTCCAAAGGGAATAATGCTTCCAGTAGGAGACACATGATGATTTCATTGGATTGGAAGATGTGCAGCCACTTTGGGATCCCCATGCCTCTGAATCAACAGGCAGAAGAAGTCACTGTGCTGGCTGGGTGATTGCTCCTGACCACCAAAAAGAAATTGGACTGCTACATCACGATGGAGATTAGGGAGAGAATGTCTGGAATACAGGAGATCCCTTAGGGCTTCTTTTAGTACCACCATGTGCTGTGATTAAAGTCAATGGAAAACTACAACAACCCAATTCAGGCAAGACTGTGATGGCCCAGACCCTTCAGGAATGAAGATTTGGGTCACCCCACCAGGTAAAGAATCAACCTAGCTGAAGTGCTTGCTGAAGGCAAAGGGAATACAGAATGGGTAATGGAGGTAAGTAGTTATAAATACCAACTATGACCATGTGATCAGTTGCAGAAATGAAGATTGTAATTGTCATGAGTATTCCTCCCAATTTTGCTATGAATATGTTTGTGTGTATGTGTATTACATATATACTCTTATTTCCTTACCATGTATCATAACATGTATTCACTTTAAATCATAGTAATTAAGTATTGTTAAGTATTTCAATCATAGTATTTATGTTACGGGATATCAAGAAGAAGAGTAAACATCATTCGAGGACCTTACCTACTCTTCTGGGGAAGAGATTAGTGTGTTTCTGGTTGTATGCAGGATAGTTGTATCACCTTAAGCAGCATTATGACCTTGTTATTGTCCTTATTTGGAGAGTAACTATGGTTTAAGGAGATGCATATGGGTACCTGGTTGACAAGGGGTGGACTTGTGGTGGTTAATTTTGTGTCAACTTACTGGGCCATGAGATGCGCAGATATTTGGTTAAACATTATTTCTGATGTGTCTTTGAGGATGTCTCCGGATGAGATTAACATTTGACTTGGTAGACTGAGTAAAACAGATTCCCTTCCCCAATGTGGTTGGGCTTCTCTGATCCATTGAGGGCCTGAATAGAATAAAAGGATGAGTAAGAAAGAATTCTTTCACTCTGCTTGACTGTCTTTGAGCTGGGTTATCGATCTTCTCCTGCCTTTGGACTCAGACCAAACGCAGATTGGAACATACACAATAGACTCTTCTGGATCTTCAGTTTGCTGACTGCAGATCTTTGATTTCTCAGCATCCATAATCACATGAGTCAGTTCCTTTTAGTAAACGTGTGTGTGTGTGTGTGTGTGTGTGTGTGTGTGTGTGTGTGATCTCTTATTGGTCTGTTTCTCTGAAGAACCCAGAATAATACATATGCTAAACGTAAACAAAGTTTGGTTATCAGTGTGAATGCAAATGTAATAAATGAGTTACTTTCTACTTTAAAAAGACATACTCTGTCAAAATGGATTTTTTAAACCTTATACATGTTGTTTACAAAAACCACACCTGAAAACTAGGGAAAAAGTAAGATTAAAAATAAATAGATCTTCTGTTTTTAATATCCAGAAGAATGTAAAGAAACTAAGAAGGAATTAAACTGATGAAATAGAAGTGCTTACTGATAAGGTAGAAACAGGGTAAAGAAAAAAAGATCAAACTTTTTGAGTTTGTGATTTTGCCTTCTTTCATCAGCATGGGGACCAGAGGAAGTTGTGCTAGAGGCATTTTGTCATGTGACTGCTTGCAGCTATAACTTTATTTGGCTGTAAGAACAATATTTGAATACTGGCTTCCCCCGCTTAACCCCCCACCAGAGTATTCTCTATTTGATGTTTCACGATAGCTGGTTTTCTTGAAACCCAATATATGTTTTCAGATAAGAAAAGTACTAAAATAAAAATAAACATATTTTTTATTTAAAACTTTATGGTTTTCAAAATAGTAATGGCATAAATATTCTACCAGGTGTTGGCAATGAAAATGGACAGGTGCATGACACAGTTATGTTGAATAGTAGAGACAGTCCACAAGCTAATGATTAAATTGGTTAGAATGATGATCAGAGGGAATGGGTAGATAGATGGATAGTATCGACCTTCCCAGTAATGTATAAATGAAATCAGAGAGCAACAACTCAGGCAGATCCATAGACCCAGAAGCAAGATAAGAATACCACTCATATGGGTAGTTCTTTATGGTTTACAAACACTCTCCCATTATCTTTTTTCATCCTCACAAACGTCAGGGCATATTTTATTATGCTCATTTTACAGATGAGGGAAATAAGGCTTAGGGTAAAAAACACATGAGCAAATAGCTTCTAAACAAATACTAAAATAAAAGAAAGACATCACAGTGACATTATTTATATCACAGAACAGAATTTGAGATTAAGACATTCAAAAAGGAAAATCAGGGATACAAAGTAACATTAAGTAAAAAATTTTACAAAGAAAATATTTTGTTGCAACAAAAATCATGGCAGCTAAATATATAAATGGAAACTATTAGAAATGCAAGAACTTAGTCTAAAAATTCTATTAGAATGAGAGAGTTTAATAATTCTCTCGGAATTAAATATAAAAGACAAAAATAAGAAAGGACATAAAATAAAATAATCAAACTTGATGTGTATATTTAATTCTTTGTCATTTAAAAAGGAAATACAAACACATATGTATGTCCAGGTATTACAAAAATCTCTTATTCATTTGGTCATAAATAAAATATAAACACACTTTTTTAAAGTATAAATTTTAGGATCACATTCTTTTTTTTTTTTTT
>NW_007732308.1:140643-150877 GCF_000696425.1 Galeopterus variegatus | reverse complement strand
TTTTTTTTTTTTTTCCTTTTTTGTCTTTTTTCGTGACCGGCAACGGATCGCAACCCTCAGTGTCGTGCCCGTACCGGACTGGGACCGGCCACGGGATCGCAACCCTCGGTGCTGCGCCCGCACCTCGCTCAGCCAGTGAGCGGCCGGTCTGCATGTGGGATCCGAACCCTCGGCGGGAGCGCTGCCGCACTTCCCAGGTGGTGCACTGTAGCAGTGCGCCACCGGGCCGGCCCTTTTGTTCAGTTCTTAATGTCTTCACCACTAGTTTGCCAGGTATTTGCTAGGTGCTAGGATATCGTAGACAAGGTAAACACTGTCTTTGTTACATTTCACAAGGGGAGTGATACAAATGCGATTGACGTGTCAAAAGAGGGGAGTAGATTGTACTAAAACAAAATGATTTGCCCTGATTTTGAAGGTCAGAAAAGTCAGAAATAACCACCATGATGAAGTGGCATTTGATATAAATAAAGAACCAGAGCTAACCACGTAGAGGGAGAAATGGTGGCGGAGAGGAAGGACTGAGGTGCTGGGAACAGTGTGAAACCCAGAACTGAGAGCTCACACCACCATTCTTTCCCCTGAGAAATAGAAGGAAGTTCTATGTGGATAGACCGTGGAATGCAGTAGTCATAAACGAGGCTAGATGTTTAGGCCAAATAATGGCCACACCCCAAAATATCCACATCTGATCCCCAAACCTGTGAATACATTACTTGGCACAAGAGAATTGAGGGTGCAGGTGGAATTTAGACCCATTGACCTTAAAATAGGGAAACAATCCTAGATTATCCAGGTATGCCCAATAAATATCACATGAGCTCTTAAAAGTGGGATGGGGAGGAAGAAGAGTAAGCCAGAGAGAAAAGATGGAAGAAGGAAGCCCATAAATGACAGGGAATTGATCCAGAACTGTTGGCTTTCAAGATTGGATGAAGGGGTCATGAACCAAGGAAAGCAAGTGTCCTCTAGAAGTTAGGAAAGGAAAGAAAGCGGATTCTCCTATGGAGCCCACAGACAAGAATGCAGCTCTGCCAACACCTTGATTTTAGCACAGTGATACCTGTGTTGGACTTCTGGCTTAAAGAACTATAAGATAAATCTATCTGTAGTTGTTTGAAAAACATCAATACTCTTTTCCATAGTGACTGTACTAATTTACAGTCCCGCCAACAATGTAGGAGGGTTCCCCTTTCTCATATCCTTGCCAGCATTTGTTACTCTCTGTCTTTTTGATAATGGCCAGTCAGACTGGGGTGAGGTGATATCTCAGTGTGGTTTTGATTTGCATTTCCCTAATGCTGAGTGATGTTGAGCATTTTTCATGTATCTGTTGGCCACTGTGTATCTTCCTTTGAGAAATGTCTATTCAGCTTTTTGCCCATTTTTTAATGGGTTTACTTGTTTTTTCACTGTTAAGTTGTTTGAATTCCTTGCATATTCTGGACATTAATCCCTTGTTGGATGCATAGTGTGCAAATATTTTCTCCCACTTTTTAAGTTGTCGTTTCACTCTGTTGTTTCCTTTGCTGTGCAGAAGCTTTTTTGTTTGATATAATCCCATTTGTTTATTTTTTCTTTTGTTGCCTGTGCTTTTGAGGTCTTACTCATGAGGTCTTTGCCCAGTCCTACATCTTGAAGTGTTTCCTCTATATTTTCTTCTAGGAGTTTTACAGTTTTAGGTCTTATATTTAACCGTTTAATCCATTTTCAGTTGATTTCAGTATATGGCGAGAGGTATAGGTCTAGTTTCATTCTTCTGTGCATGGATGTCCAGCTTTCCCAGCACTATTTATTGAGGAGGCCGTCTTCCCTAATGTATGTTCTTGGTGCATTTGTCAAAGATCAGTTGGCTATAAGTATGTGGATTGGTTTCTGTGTTCTCTGTTCTGTTCCATTGGTCTATGAGTCTGTTTTTATGTTTCTGTGTTCTCTGTTCTGTTCCATTGGTCCATGAGTCTGTTTTTATGCCAGTACCATGCTGCTTTGGTTACTATAGGTTTGTAGTATAATTTGAAGTCAGGTAGTTTTATGCCTCCAGCTTTATTAATTTATTTATTTTTGCTCAGGATTGCTTTGGCTATTGGGAGTCTTTTGTTTTTCCATATGAATGTTAGATTTGTTTTTTCTATTTCTGTGAAGAATGTCATTGGTATTTTGCACTAAAGGGGGTTGCATTAAAGATTGCACCGTTGGGCCGGCCCGGTGGCGCACTGGAGAGTGCTCTGCTTGGGAGCACGGCGGCGCTCCCACTGAGAGTTCGGATCCCATGTGGAGACCGGTTCCCGCTCACTGGCTGAGCGCGGTGCAGGCGCAACACCGAGGGTTGCGATCCCGTTGCCGGTTAGTAAAAAAGACAAAAAGGAAAAAAAAAAAAAAAAGATTGCACCGTAGATTGCTTTAAGTAATATGGACATTTTCATAATGTTAATTCTTCAAATCCATGAGTATGGAATTTTGTGTCCTCTTTAATTACTTTCAGCAGTGATTTGCAGTCCTTGTTGTAGTGATTTTTCACCTCCTTGGCTAAACTTATTCCTAGTTATTTTATTTTTTTGGCAGCTATTGTAAATGGACTTGCTTTCTCAATTTCTTTTTTTACTAGTTCATTGTTGGAGTATTAAAACACTACCAATACTTGCATGTTGCTTTTGTATCCTGCAGCTTTACTGAAATCATTTATCAGCTCTAAGAAATTTTGGTAGAGGTTTTAGGTTTTTCTCTATATATGATCATGTCATCTGCAAATAGGGACAATTTGACTTTGTCTTTTCCAATTTGGAAGCCCTTTATTTCCTTCTCTTGTCAGATTGCTCTGGCAAGTACTTCCAGTGCTATGTTAGTTGGAATGATGAGAGTGGGCATCCTTGTCATCTTCCTGTTCTTAAAGGAAAAGCTTTTAGCTTTTTCCCATTCAGGATAATGTTGGCAGTGGGTTTGTCATATATGGCTTTTATTGTATTGAGATATTTTCCTTCTATGCCAATTTGCTGACAGTCTTTATCATGAAGGGATATTGAATTTTGTCAAATACTTTTTCTGTGTCTGTTGAGATAATCATATAGTTTTTGTCCTTGATTTTGTTGATGTGATGTATCACATTTATTGACAGGCATATGTTGAACCATCCTTGCATCCCTGGGACGAATCCCACCTGATCATGATGTTTGACATCTTTTTGACATGCTGCTATATTCTATTTGCTAATATTTTGTTGAAGATTTTTGAATCTGTGTTCATCAGGGATATTGGCCTATAGTTTTCTTTTGTTGTATCTTTGTCTGATTTTGGTATCAGGGTCATGCTGGCCTCATAGAATGAGTTTAGCAGAATGGCCTCTGTTTCAATTTTTTGGAATAGTTTGAAGACACTTGGTATTAATTCCCCTTTAAGGATTTGGTAGAATTCAGCAGTAAAGCTACCTGGTTTTCTTTTTCTTCTTGATTCACTCTTGGTAGTTTTTATGTGTTCAGAAATATATCCATTTCCTCCAGGTTTTCAAATTTGTTGGGGTATAGTTGTTTCTAATAGTCTCTAATGATTCTTTGTATTTCTGTGATATTGGTTGTAATATCTCCTTTTTCATTTCTGATTTTTGTTATTTGGGCCTTCTGACCTTTTTTTAGTTAGTCTAGCTAATGATTTGTCTATTGTGTTTATCTTCTCAAAAAAACCAACTTTTTATTTCATTGATCTTTTGTATCATTTTTCTGGTCTCTAATTTAGTTCTGCTCTGATCTTAATAATTTCTTTCCATCTGCTAATTATGGGATTAAATTGTTTTGTTTTCCTAGTTCTTTGAGGTGTAACATTAGGTTGTTTATTTGAAATCTTTCTATTCTTCTGATGTAAGCATTTATTGCAATAAACTTCCCTTTTAGTACCGCTTTTGCAGTATCCCCTAGATTTTGGTATGATGTGTCTTTATTTTCATTAGTTTTGGGAAATTTTCCAATTTCCAGTTTAATTTCTTCTTGGACTCATATGTCATTCAGGAGTATGTTGTTTAATTCCCGTGTATTTGTATAGTTTACAAAATTTCACTTGTTATTGATTTCTACTTTTAATCTGTTGTGGTCTGAAAAAATACCTGAAATGATTTCAGTTTTTTAAAATTTGTTGAGACTTGATTTGTGACCTAACATGTAGTCCATGTAAGTCTTTACAGGTGAGATAAGTTTCTTGTGGGCAGCATATAGTTAGGTCTCCCTTTCTCATCCAATCAGCAAGTCTGTCTTTTGACTGGGAATTCAATTAATTTACGTTAGGGTGGTTATTGAAAAAATATTGTCTTCTTCCTGACAACTTACAGATTTTCCTTTGGTTGTTTTATATGTCTTTCGTTCCTTTCCTTCACTTTTATTGTTTGTCTTAGGTGCTTGTTGGTTTTTTGAGATGGTAAGATAATAGTTTCTTTCCCTTTCTCGTTTGCATATCTGTTCTACAAGTTGGTTTTGTTCTTTCTCTTGTATTTATGGTGGTTATTATCATTGTTTGGATTCCAGATGCAGGACTCCCTTGAGGATTTCTTTGTGCACTGGTTGTGTGGTAGTGAATGCCCATAGTTTTTGTTTCTCTGAGAAACACACTATTGCTCCTTCATTTCTGAAGGATGGCCTTGTTGGGTATAGTATTCTTGGCTCACAGTTTGTTTTTGTTTTATTCTTTTAGAATGTTGAATATTTCATCCCGTTCTCCTCTGGCCTGTAGGATTTCTGTAGGGAAATCTGCTGTTAGTCTGATGGGAACTCTCTTATTAGGTGACTTGATGATTTTCTCTTGCTGTTTTTAGACTTCTCTCTTTGTCTTTGAGTTTTGCCCGTTAGACTATGATGTGTCTCAGGAAGGACCTTTTTGAATTAATCTGTTTGGGATCTTTGAGCCTCTTGCATCTGAAAGTCCACATCTCTCACAATACCTGGGAAGTTTTCCACTATTATTTCATTGGATAGGCTTTCAATGCCTTTTCCTTTCTCCTCCCCTTGCATAACACGCATGATTCAGATGTTTGTGCACTTAAAGTTTTCTAATAGCTCTCATAGATTTTCTTCATTTGGGGGGGGGGTCCACCCAGAATATTTCAAAAACACTGTCTTTGAAAACAGAAATTCTTTCTTTTTTATGCTCTAGCCTGTTACTTAAGCTCTCAGTTTTTTATTTCATAGATTGAATCCATCAGTTCCTGAAGTTCTGCTACATTCTTTTTTAGGTATCTATCTTCTTGTAAATTTCCTCCTTCATGTCTGGATAGTTTTTATCATTTCCTTGTGCCATCTAACTGAGTCTTCTTATATCTCATTGAGTTTCATTAAGATTGTTGCTTGGAATTCCTTTTCAATCATGTCAAGTGTTTCCTGCTGTTTAGGCTCTGGTACTTGAGAATTATTGTATTCCTTCAGTGGTGTCATATTTTCTTGTGGTTTTATTTTTTATCTTTTGTCTTCTAATATCTTTATGTTGATGTCTGGTCATCTGATAGAGCAGTTACTTCTATTACTTTGGAGTGGGCTTTGAGAGGAGAGACTTCCTCCTGTAGATGTGTTTTATATTGACCATTGAGTAGGGTGTTTTAGTATTGGTTCTGGGTAGGCTGCAGTCGTGTAGTCTTCCTCTGCTTATTTCAGCTGTATTCAATGTTGAAGTTGCATGTGAGTGCCTCCATGGCCTATGCACTGAGGCACTTAGTGGTTCCTTGATAAGGTTAATGACACTGTATTGGGTCATCAAGGAAATAGGCAAACTCTCAAGTTCTTGGGATAAGTGCTTGGGTGTCCCATTGCTTTTTGGCTGGGGTGGGTGACACTGGGTGGGCTTGTTGGTACCCTGACAAGTTCATCATGACCCTGATAGGTTCACTGGGGTATACTGGAGTTCCTAAGATTGAATGCATGACCCTGGGCAGGATTTCTCTTTTCTCATTCCTACCAGCAGAGGCTCCTCCTGGATAATTGCTTCCCCTGGTTGAGGGATGGGTTGGTGTTGGCTGGGAGTTTTCCTCTGTACTCCGTTTGGCTATCCTGGATTTCTACCCTCTCTGGTGTCTTCTCATGTGTATCTCCCATGTCAAGGCCGTCGTGTGGGCTGTGTGTGTGGCTCCCACCCCCCCATCAGCTGCACAATTATGGGGCAGTGTAATTCCCTCTGTGAGTCAGGCCACTGGGACAAAGGTCTGCAGTCACTCACCTCTTTGCAGTGGCGCCATTCAGGACCCTCCTTGTGTCAATGCAGTCAAGTGGGTATGGTGGGAGCCTGCTCATGGCAGGATGGTTGGTGTGGTGGCAGCACAGGTGTCCCACACGTGGCATTGGTGGCTGATGTGGATGATGCAGTGGCAGCATAGCAGGGACCGTGCTGCAGGTGGCAGTGGCAGGGAGAGGGACAAATCTCTCTGCATGAAGGGGTGCAAAAGTCCTCAGACCAGACAATGGCACCAGCGACTGTAGTGGTGGTGGCAGTGGGCCTGCTCTGGGCTTCTTATGCAGTAGGATTGTGCCTTGGGCACCTCTAGTCCACTATCTTCCCATAGTTCCATTTTTTGTAGATTTTGGGGGGAATTTTATACATAAATATAAGAGTGTCATTAGCAAATAAGAGCGATTTTATTTCTTTTTCTGATCTCTGATTTTTCTTTCTTTCTTTATTGTTCTGGCTGTCCACTATCTTCCCATAGTTCCATTTTTTGTAGATTTTGGGGGGAATTTTATACATAAATAAGAGTGTCATTAGCAAATAAGAGCGATTTTATTTCTTTTTCTGATCTCTGATTTTTCTTTCTTTCTTTATTGTTCTGGCTACAATTTTCAGCACTATGTTGAATGAGAGAGGTGAGACATCCTTGCCTTGTTGCCAATCACAGGGGAAACACATTCAGCCTTTAAACACTAAGTATACTACTAAGGTAGGATTTTATAAATGCCCTATATCAACTTGAGGAAATTGCCCTCTATTTCTAGTTTTTAAAGAGTTTTATCATGAATGGATATTGAATTTTTAAAATATTATTCTATATCAATTTATGTGCTGATATGACTTCTTAATCAGCCTTTTAATATGGTGGATTACACTGTTTGATTTTCAAATGTTGAACTAGTCTCACATTCCTTGAATAAAACATTTTGGTCATGAGTACAATTTTTTTTATATGTTGCTGAATTCTGTTTAATATTTTGTTAAGAATTTTTGCATTAGTTCATGAGGAATATGTGCCTATACTTTGCACTGTTTTTGATCTTGGTATCAAGGTAATACTAGTTTTATCAACTGAATTATGGTGTGTTTCTTATCTTTTATCTGAAATAGATTATGTAGAATTGGTACAAATTATTCTTTAAACCTTTGGGACAGTTCTCCAGCAAAACCATCTGGGCCTCAAGATTTCCTTTTGGTGGAGTTTTTAAATTAATAATTAATTTCCTTGATGCTTATAAAGCAATTCAAATTATGTGTTTCATATTGGGTCAATTATGATAGTTTGTGATATCCCAGGAATTGGTCTGTTTTATTTAATTTGCCAAATTTATAGAGAGAATTTTTCATAGTATCCTCTTACCTTTTTTATGTTTGCAGGGTCTATAGTAATATTCCATGTTTCATTCTTGATATTGGTAATATGTGTCTTGTCTTTATGGCAGTCTTGCTAGAGGTTTGTTGCTTTTGTGGATCTTTTCAAAGAGCTAGGTTTGTTCCACTCATTTTCTCCATTGTTTTTTGTAGAGCTAGGGCTAGGGTCTAGAGCTCACAGACCCCTCGAGCACATTCACAAACCCTTCACATGCAGGTCTATGAGCTAGGTAACTGGCAAAAAGGTCCTTGGAGCCTGGGCTGAAGTAGGAATAGTCTTTATTCAGTGCACACAACACTATGAGCCAAGAAGTCCACAGAGAAACTCTGAAATTCAACTGCTATCAGCAAAGTCCAAAGACAAACTGAGCAGCTGCCAGAAGAGTAAACATGTTCTATTTTTAGCCATGAGCTCTCTGCTGGCCAGCCTGCTTCACAAACTCAAGAACACACCATAGGAACAAAACTAAAAAGATACATTGGTGTACATGCACACTAACTCCACCCACACACAACTTGTTTACAAGAAATGTTCAGGGAGCCTAACCAAATTATCCTATTTTCCTTACAATTTTTCTATTTAAAATTTTACTGATTTCTGTAGAGCTAGGGCTAAGGCTCTCAGACCCCTCAAGCCCATTGTCCAGACTGGGTCACAAACCCTCCACACGCAGGTCTATGAGCTAGGTAATAGGAAAAGGTCCTGGGAGCCGGGGGTAAAGAAATAATAGGCTTTATTCAGAGCTAGAAGGAGCTTCCCTGGTGGATTTCCAGAGCATCTCAAGAAGCTTCCCATTTCTAAGCCGTTAGTCCTTCGTACTCAAGTCCACAATCCAAAACACCTCAGGCAGTGGCTGCAGCCCAGAGTAGAAGTGGTGGGAAGGGAAAGGCAGAGCCTCAACATGCCTGCTGGCCCTGCACACACCAGAAACTTGGCAGGATTCTGAACATCTGAGGGGCCCTGACCAATTTTTTATATTTTCCCAACAATTTCTGATCTCTATTATTTTCTTCCTTAAGCTTCTTTTGGGTTTATTTTGCTCTTCTTTTTCTAGATTCTTGAGGTGGGGAGGTGGACTGTTTATTGTAGCAGAGAATCCTAACATTACCAATGCCATCTTAGGTAGGCATTTATTATCAGACTACTTCCATCTGCATGAGAAAACATTGACCTTTTCATAGAAATAGAAACTGTTGCATAGCAACAGGAACCATACACAGTGAACTATTACATAGGAACAAGAACTATACACAATGAAAATTTCTATGCTTGATTGCTTTAACTGCTCACTTTTTGGCTTCTGTAACCTAGCTACCTAGCTTGCTTTGTTCACCTGGACAAACCCATGTGCCAACAGGATATGGCTTTTGCCTTTATAAACTCCACCAGACCAAAGCAAATTGCTATTCTCCTAAAATACTGAGGGGAGGCAGTCATCAGCTGGCTAATAAAGACTCTTAAAATTCTTAATTAAATGTTTGGTTCCTTTCCTGGGCAACAACCTCACAACATTATCTGGGACTTTTCTTCTTTTCTAATGCAAGCATTTGGTGTTAACAAATTTTCTTCTTATTGCTGCTTTAACTGTCTCCCACAAATTTTGATATGCTGTATTTTCCTTTTCATTCATTAACAATTTTTTTGAATTTTTTTTTTGAGACTTCCTCTTTAACACATGGATTATTTTGAAGGGTGGTGTTTAGTTTCCAAGTATTTGGACATTTTCCTGTTATCTTTCTGTTATTTTTTTTCTAGTTTAATTCTATCGTGATCAGAGAACACACTGGTTTCAATTATCTTACATTTTTAGGGTTTGGATTTTGGATATGGTCTTTCTTCATATATTCCATGGGCACTTGAAAAGAATATGTATGTTGCTGTTGTTAGGTGAAATGTTCTAGCAATGTTAACTTGATATAGTAAGTAACAGAGGACAAAGGAATAAATTGAACATTACCAAGAGTATCAATCAGTAAAATCCAGACTGGGGAGAGTCTACAGATAAAGTGGTCCACATGCTACAACAGATAAATTATAAGGAAAAGAAAGGAATAGAGGGGGAGTCTGTAGATTAGAGGCCTTAAAATACACATCAAGGTAAAAATAAGGTATGTTATTAAACCATAGCATCTAGGGATGGAAACACGGGTATAATAAATTGTTAAAAAGATAGAAACGAGGAAGTGATTACTATAAAAGTTAGGGTAGTGCTTAGTCTTGGAGAGAGAGGGCTATGATGGAGTACATGGAGGGGTCACTGGGATAGGTGGCAAGGTTTTATTCACTGGCTTGTAGTTACAAGCAGTGGTGAGCTGGTATTTAACAATTTGCTCTCCAGGAAGGAAAGGAATCCTTGAATTTTAGCATTTTCTGATTGCTATCATATAAATACTACTACCATGGACAATTTCAAGCTACTAACCTGATGTCACTGAATGTGGAGTTGGGAAGGTTCTTAGGAGCATATGTCAGCCAGCTCCAATATAACACTGGAAGTTTATGTTAATTTTCTGAGCTATACATTTGCTTTTTTTTGTTTATTTGATAATTTAAAAGGTTAAAAAATTATTTTAGGGCCAGCCTGGTAGCGCACTGCTACAGTGCGCCGCTTTGGGGCGCGGTGGCGCTCCCGCCGAGGGTTCGGATCCCACATACAGACCAGTTCCCGCTCAC
>NW_007732308.1:138492-140035 GCF_000696425.1 Galeopterus variegatus | reverse complement strand
GCGCGACACTGAGGGTTGCGATCCGTTGCCGGACACGAAAAAAGACAAAAAAAAAAAATTATTTTAATGAGTAGCACTAGAGAAATGGCATATTCTAGGTTTAGCTTAGAATACAGTTTATTGCCAGAATGTAAGGAGATGCACAAAAATAGACGCAAAATATCCACAATGATGGTGGTTGCCAAAGGGACATAGTAGCCAATTGCAAGAACTCCTGGTGGCCAAACCTGGAACAGTTTGAACAGGAAGGTAAACGAAGTAGTATTGGATAATAATCCAAAGTAAAAAGTAAATATCCATAAGTTCATATCAATATAAACAAATGATTTAATAAATAAATAAATAAATAAGGGAGAAGAGACAAATCTTTTGTGTAGGATTCCAAATAATTTATGTAGATACTCTGCCCTCAAGGGAGGGAACCATAAATCCCCACTTTTTAAATGTGCTACACATAGAGACTTTCTTCCAGAATACAGTGGAAAGGAGGGAAAAGTAACTTCACAGTGAAGAAACCTGGCAAATTCTCCCTCAGCCAGGCGATCAAGTCAACATCAGCAGTGATTAGTTTTTCTGATAGTACGTGCACTTGATATGATATGACCAGCTCCGTGGTCTTCCTCCCCCAAATCCATAATCCAGTCTAATCCTGAGAAAAACATCAGATAAATCCCAAACAAGGGATGTTCTATGAAATACTTGGCCAATACTTCTCAGACCGTCAATGTCATCTAAAACAAGGGAAGTCTGAGAAACTGACATAGCCAACGAGGATAAAGAGACACAATAATTAAATGTAATCTGGTGTCCTGGAAATAGAAAAGACATTAGGCAAAAACTAAGGAAATCTATATAAAGAATGGATTATTGTTAATAATGTATCAATATTGTTACAATTTTAACATGTGACATGATAACATAAGCTGCTAGTAATAGGGTAAACTGGAAGCAGAGTATTTGGGAACTNCACACAGAGCAAGAGCTGGCAAAAGCCACAGCTGTGCCCTTCCTATGAAGTTGCTTGGAGGAGGTAGGGGAGAACAGGGCCTTGGTGGCCCCCAGATCATGCAAGACCACTAACAGGGTTCCTGTGGACCCACACAGGAGGGAGAAGCCAGTCAGTGGTCAGTGAGTCATTGCAAGGGGCCAGCACATGGTCCATCCCATGGGAAGTGTTTGGACTATGGGTGGCAGAGACGGGCCCACTGAGGGAACATTGGGGCACAGCGTGGACAGCTGATCTGCCCTCCGGTCAGCTTATGACCACTCAGTGTAGACTGGTCAGTAATATGGAACTGCAGGGGGTGCAGTTTGCTGAAAAGACTCAGGCCCAAATCAGAGTTTCCACACAACCCAGGTGTACTAGACTTCACAAGACCCAGAAGTGCTTACCAGGTTAAAAATTAAAACCTGCACTACACAAAAAGCCTTCCCCAGAAAATCAGCAGCAAAACAGTGATTTAGCTCAACCACAGTGTTCATGTGCTGGTCCCTACAGAAAATTCCCCCATTTTAGAAGCAAGCAAAGGACAACAATTAGTTC
>NW_007732308.1:132000-136940 GCF_000696425.1 Galeopterus variegatus | reverse complement strand
TCATCCCCAGCCCAGTCCCAGCTGGTGGTCTTGCTTTTTATTTTCCCAAGAAAATAAAAGCAACTGGAAGAGAATTTCCACCTCTTTCAACTTCCAAATCTAACAATCTACCTGCATCTACACTCTGCCCTTCCTCCTGTTAAAGTAAGCGAAATCTACACAACTGTCTAACATAAGCTGCTTCATTTCTGCCCTGGATCACATCCCTCCACCCCAAATTATTCCTTTTTCCCCTTTTGATAAGATCATCACCATCAGCATGCAAACATATTAAAATATCTTGATCTTGTATTCCCCTCCAGCTTTCTTCCCACTTTTACATTTCTGTTTAAGGTAAAGTGCTCTAAAAGAGTTGTCTATACTCACTATATCACCATAGTTTTAAAATACAGTATATTAATAGAAAAATTGGGGTACAATAAGATCAACAGATCTGGAGATGATTGTCATTGAAAAGATGGCTTATTACTCACAGTTCCCAAGAGCAGGGGCACACCATGCCATGCAGGGCCACCAGAGTAGGTCAGGAGGCAGAAGGAGAGGGGGCAGCTATGGGCAAGAGCCTTTATGTAGTTTCCAGAGAAAAGGAAGCAGGCTGAGGATTGGCCAGTTTGAATAACTTTAGAGGGCTCTGGAGCATAAGGGCTTTCCCTGGTTGACTGGTACCTGGTATTAGGGCAGAGGGGTAATGGCCTGGAGTGTGGGAGTTGAGGGTGTGGCTCTGGATTGGTTGGTCTGTATTTCAAAAGCATACTCATGAATGAGTTGTTTACTCTAGGAACTGGCTAGCCCTGGGAGGGGCAGTCCCTCCAGGGTCAGCAAGGCCCCAGATGCCAACGCATCAGAATACAGAAAGTAGGGGCCGGCCCGGTGGNGGTTGCGATCCGTTGCCGGTCACGAAAAAAGACAAAAAGGAAAAAAAAAAAAAAAAGAATACAGAAAGTAAAAGACAGTTAATACAACCTTTTTTCACCTGTCCTCTGTTTTTAACACATTCAGAACAGGCTTTTTTCCCTACTACTGCTGCTTGTCATGACACTTTTTTCCTTCTGGTTTTCTTTTTACCTCCTTAGTGGTTCCTTCTCAGGTTCCCTTCCTGGACCCACCTCTTTTGCCCAACCTCTAAGGATTGAAATACCCTAGGCTTGATGCTCTCTCTCTTCTGTTTTCACCAGCAACTCTCAAATTGTGATGCATGGATCCCTGAGGTCTTTGAGAGTCCCTCTCAGGAACTCAATGAGGTCAAAACTGTGTTTGTCTTTTTCACTCTGTTGATATTTGCATTTACGGTGCAAAAGCGAAGGTGGGTAGAACCGCTGGTGCCTTAGCATGAACCAAGGCGATAGCAGCAAACCATACCAGTAGCCATGGTGTCTTCATCACCTCACACTCACATGAATGAGAAAGGCAGTTTCACTTACTAATGTCTCTGATAAAATACCATAGGGTTTTACTTTCATGAAATTCCAACCTTTGAATACATGCTATTTTAATACTCTATGATTAAATAGGATGTATGCTTAAGGTACTTCTGTGGCACACCAGTAAATAACTGCTGTGCTTAGGAATAGCACTTGTGCAGTTGCTGAAGCTGCGAGCTGAACTAGCCTCTTTTTTCATCGAACATCATTTGACTGGAAAGGACAGACTAACTGTGGTTCATCAGAATTGAGTATTTGGCAGACATTTTCTCAAAAATGGAATGAAGTGAGCCTGTTGCTTCTAGGAAAACAACCAACAAAATTTGTTGCTTATGACCAAATTTGAGCTTTTAAGAGAAAATTTAAATTTTGGAAAAAATGTATCCAGTACCTTGAGCTTGATGGTTTCCCAGTACTTTCCTGATATCAGTGGTGATACTAACAAATGTGATTTTCTGATATTGTATCATGAAATAGTCCACATCTGGAAGGTTTGCAAAACTCAGTGAACTAATATTTTTCAAATGACCAAATGTGTGATTTTACAAAATCATGCACAGGAAAGGATCCATTCAGTGTAGAAGAAAGATCAATGGATTTAAATGTAATAGAGTACAAAACATTGTAAAAACAACTAACATCTAAAAAACTACCATTTGCCAAGTTTGGGTGTAATATCAAAGTAGAATATCCACTTATCTAAAAACACTAATAAAAAAGCAACTGCATAACACTGAGAAACTAGTTTTCTTCATGTAGTTCAACCAAAAGAACATCACCACAGATGAATGCAGCAGGGATATGAGAATCTGGTTGTCTTCTATTAAGCTAGACCTTTAGTGCAAGATATTTGTAAAATTATGAAACAATGCCACTCTTCCCACTAAATATTTTGCTTTGCAAAATAGTTTTTAATTAAAATGTATGTCAATATGTAATGGATTTTTGACTCTTTTAATATGTATTTTGTATTATTTATATTTGTATAACATGTATTTGTAAAATAGTTGTCTTTTATTAAAATACGTGTTAACATGTAATAATTTATAACCATTTTTATATGCATTTATTTGTAAAATAAATATTTTTGAAAATAAATACATACTTTAAATTTTCTTCAGTTTTAATTTCTTATAGGACAAATATCATTAGATATAGCCCACATAAACCAAAGCTCTTTGCCGGTCTTCATTAATTTTAAAGAATGTAAAGAGTTCGTGAGCCCCAAAAGTTTGAGAACTGCTGATCTACACAATGCAAATCCCCTGTGAACCAGGAGATGGTACACTGTTGTCTGCCACAATCTCACTAACAAAATCAAAATAATTCTGTTAATATTAGGATAAGAAAACTCTTATTTTTCAGCGTGATGTCCTCGAAGAAATAAACAGGGAGCTAGGTACACATTCATACCAACAAAAAATCCTAGCAAAATTGTGACAGGGCTGATACGACAGACAGACCACCGACCTTTGTAATCCTTAAAATCCACAAGGAACATAGAGAGAACGTTTCAGCTTTTCCTTCCTGAAGCTTCACCCTCCCCTCCTCTCCCATTCTTCCCGGGAACTTCTCTCTCTCTTGAGCCATCTGGCACACACTAGCCAAGAAATCCCAGGCCCTGGCTCTAGCTTGCACTTGGTGGGAAAGCCCCCATCAGCTGGGGTCTGGGAATCAAAAGTTTCCAAAATTGAGCCACCATCCAGTCTTCCAGCTGGTAGGGCCACAAGCTCAGGGAAGCCTCCCCTGACCTGCTTGCCTCCTCGGCATTCTTGGGCATCTCAGTCTAATCCTTTCGCATGTCCCATCTGCCGTGTGTTTAGTGGATGTGAAGCCTGGCTCCATGTTTTAAGTTAAACTTTGTGAAGTCAGTGTCTATGTCTCTAATGTATCCCCACTCTCTCCCAGCTGGACCTAGAACAATGAAGCTCAGAAATGCTTCTAATCCTCTGGGAGTGCCTCATGGGCCCTGCAGCCCTGGGCGGGGGTCTAGCGGGTTCAGAGCCAGTTTGGGGTTACTGCAATGCCCAGTTGGTTCCCATCTGCCAGCCTTGCTGGCATCCAATCCATTCTCCAATCACTACCAAAAGACTTTCTAAAAATGCAAATCTGATCACACTCAGATCCTTCACAGACTCCATGCTTTCTTTAAGGTCAAGTGGAGAACCCTACCTGGCCCCGCTAGCTGACACTGGAGCAGCCCTCCCAAGCAGCCTGTTCCCACTCGCACTCTGTAGGGAAAATATAGGAAAATGGTCAGAGCCCCTCAGATGTTCAGAATCTTGCCTAGCATTGGATGTAAATATGCACATGCACGTGGTTATTGTCTAATGTAATTGTGCATGTGCACCCAGGTATCCCGGATTACGGACTTAAGTATAAAGGACGAATGGCTCTGGTCCACAGGGGGCCACGGGGAGGCCGCTACTGCTGCTGCAGACTTGCTGCCAGTGCCCTCCCCCCGGGATGCCCCAAGAGGCCATCACTGCTGCTGCTTCTGCTGCTACTGCTGAGGAATGAGGACTGAGATCATGTTGTCTGTCAATGGCTCCCAGGATCTTTCCCAATAATCTTGCATGGACTTGCATGTAAGGGGTCTGGTGACCCAGCCAGGCATGTGAGGGGTCTGGTGACCCAGACAGGTATGGGAGGGGTCTGGTGACCCAGTGTTGGGAAAAATACAAGAAAATGGTCAGGGCCCCTCAGATGTTCAGAATCTTGCCAAGCATTTGATGTAAATATGCATGTGTGCCCAGGTGTTCCTTGGTTATTATCTAATGTAATTGTGCATGTGCACCCAGGTGTCCTGGGTTATGGACTTAAGTATAAAGGACTAACGGCTCTGATACTCGGTGCCTCTCCAGACACTCCGGAAAGCCACTAGGGTGGCTGTTCCTAGCTCTGAATAAAGCCTATTGACTTTTTTACCCCCTGTTCCCAGGACCTTTTCCTATTACCTAGCTCGCAGGCCTGCGTGTGAAGGGTTTGTGACCCAGTCTGTACAACAGGCTCGAGGGGGGCTGTGAGCCCTAGCCCTGTTGGAAATCATGTAGCTTTACACCCAGCCTGGCATGTGGGAGGTCTGGTGACCCAGCCTGGCATGTGAGGGGACTGTGACCCAGTCTGTACAACGGGTTTGAAGGTTCTGTGGGCACTAAGACCTAGCCCTGACAATACAAATGGAAAACTTAGTATAACTAAAATAATGAAACATTTTGGCTTTAGTTATGTATTTGCATAGTCACGTAGCAATACAATTAGCATAGCTATTAGCCTTAACCCTACAGGCTCCCAAAGCAACACCCCAAATGCACAGCAGACACCTCCCTCAAGTCTAATGGCAACGCATCCATGAGCCAGATGCTGCTGGCAAGTCCACATCACGCAGAGCTCTGCTGTTCTTCTCTGGCTGTAAACACCTACCCCATCGTGCCTCCCCAAACCATCCCCAGAGCTCCTGAGACTCTAACAGATAGGCT
The DNA here is from genome assembly GCF_000696425.1 of Galeopterus variegatus. Classification (NCBI taxonomy): domain Eukaryota; kingdom Metazoa; phylum Chordata; class Mammalia; order Dermoptera; family Cynocephalidae; genus Galeopterus; species Galeopterus variegatus. Next base: position 132,040 of record NW_007732308.1, on the reverse strand, counting down.
TCCCACTTCGCAGTAAATTTTTTTTACTCGGTTTAATCTT
>NW_007732308.1:129488-131566 GCF_000696425.1 Galeopterus variegatus | reverse complement strand
CTGGCTGTAAACACCTACCCCATCGTGCCTCCCCAAACCATCCCCAGAGCTCCTGAGACTCTAACAGATAGGCTTCCCACTTCGCAGTAAATTTTTTTTACTCGGTTTAATCTTTGGTTTCTAATAGTCTATTTTTTATTTAACCATTTGCAAATTCTTTGAAATGGCTTAAAAGGACCGCCACAATCCTGCCTCTACAGCTTCTCCAATCCTGATTCTAAAAACTCTCCCCAGCTGTCAGAATTTTCTCCAGCAGGGTACTCCTTTCAGTTCCTAGAACCAACATGTTCCTTCCCTTCCGAGCCTTCAGAAGGTGTGCCGTTTGCTCAGCCTGGAGTGCTCTTCACCTCTCTTCCCTGTTGGCCGCTGCTTTCTGCGTTAAATGTCGTTTCTTCTAGGGTGCTGGCCTGGACACAGGGACCAGGGTGGGCTTCCCTGCTGAATGCTCCCACAGCTCCCTGGACTTGGCTTTGTTGTTCGAGTACAGACATGGAAGCCAGCACCTGTGGGTCCACACTTGAAAATGCACCCAGAGGCAGGCCCTGTGGACTGCACAACCACACATGCTCTTGCCTGCCTCTATTCTAGAAGCTGAGAAAAGCTACTGACCCACTGTTTTTTCTTTGCAGCTATCCTTGCTGCTAATGGTAGTCAGATGCCCCCATTGTGGCAGACACGAGGGACGTAGGATAATCTGCTGGGCTACTTCTGGAAAGGCTGGATCTTCCCACATGCTCCAGCCTCCTGCCCAGGATACAGACGTGCTGCCTGAAGCTGCACAGACACTTCCACCCACAAGTGGCACACTAACGTGACATTAAGTATTCCAGCTGCTCTGACCGCCTACTTCTATGTTTCCTGTTATATGAAATTATCAATTTCTTTATTGCTTAGGCCAAAAAGCAATAGAGCTATTCTGTTCCTCACTATAGAGAGTGTTTTATACTGATGCATGACCTCATGCATCTGGGAACAGGTAGGTAATGACCCTCAAAAGGACAGGAATTCTTATCTGAGAGTCTCACAACTCAACTGAGTGAATGTGATTTCTCTTTGTTTTCCTTCCTCATCTCAGTTCACAACAGCCCGCATAGGACCCCTCAAAGGTGACCTTCTTATGGATAATAAGGACTTAATGGAGTTAGAGAAGCTGAATTTGGGATTTGCACTCGGCAAGACAGTGCCATCAGTGTCCAGCATGATCCCCTCCCCATCTTACCCCAAAGGACCCAAGAGGCCACAGTGGGGAGCAGACATGGCCCCCAGGAGTATGTGTCTGTAACGTCACAGCCTTCAAGTGATGAATCCAAGTGAAGTTGCTGAGTGTCTTAAAAATTGAGGACTAATCCTTTTTGAATCTCTTCTAATTGCTATTAAACTGTAAATTTCCTGAACAATTGGTGACAGTGACTTTTTTTAGCGTCAGCTCTTAGTCAATGGAGTAGCACCAACACAAGCATTTCATAGCCATTAGAATTGCTGTTTGTCTGGAGACAACTGTACAACCACTTCTCTCACGCCCTGGGATCTAGCTTCTTAGTCTTTGTGCTGCTTGTGCCAAAATTTGCTTTCATCTAAATAAACCAACAATTCTGATAACTAATAGCCCCAATCCCTTTTCCATGAATTGCTGGAATTTGGCAGGTGCCCCGAAGTATCTTGGAACATTCACTCAGCATTTAAAACCACTGAGGACATGTGAAGACAGCTTTGGCTTTGCCTCATCAGCCCTGTGTGGCAGGCCGGCCAGGGCACCTTGCATTTAGGGGCAATGATCTAATCACACAATGCAGAGGTTAAGCCACCGAGACCCACTACTTCCAACCTCTATAAAGAAAGGTGCTGAGATGCTTTTTATAAAATGAATACTTCTCTAAGAACACTCTGTAACTATTGAGTTTCAAACATCCTGTGTTTTTCCAGCCACCTCCACTGGAGGTCCCAACAGCCACCATGAAGGGATAAGAGTCTAGCAACCCAGCCCAAGCCTACTATGTCAGCTCCAGGAGAAAACTCTTAGGCACCTGGGTCATTACCCCATTTGTTCTTTGTGGCTCCAGCATTCTAAGATGTAAGGA
>NW_007732308.1:126257-128826 GCF_000696425.1 Galeopterus variegatus | reverse complement strand
GTTCTTTGTGGCTCCAGCATTCTAAGATGTAAGGAGTAGGGGCCTGTCCTCTGCCCCAACTATACAGGTAAAGGTATCCCCTGCTCGTCAGAGTTTAAGGACACAATGCAATTGGCTCCCACAATGGAGCAGTCTCCCCACTCTACCTTCTGCAGGTCTGTAGATCTGCTCTGACGTTACTGTGGGGAATGCACTCTAAAAGAACTGACGTGTAACCCGTGTGCTTTGTATAGATAGAAAGAGTATATGGAGAGAGACAAATAGATAAACACCAATTTTCTCCTTAGGGACAAACAGTTAGAAGTTGGAGTACCCTAATCAGGAATTTATATTCCTAAATTAGAGAATATAAAAATTATGATGGAAATGTACACTAAAACACTTGTTAAAAGATATAAGAGAAAAATTCATTGATGAATGGATGTCTTCAAGACATGTGCTTGGTTATGGAGACTCCATGACCCCATAATTAATTATTAATGAGTTAATGAAAGATGAAAATTCAGAAAACCCAGCAGTCAAAGGATGTTGGGGCTTTGCCCAAGAAACCCTTCACCTTAGAAGACTTGGGGGAATGGCCTGATGACCACAGTTGAAGAACATGTGCCCTCTACAGACAGAATTTGTCATGCAGGGTGTCTAAGGACACTGGGGTGTGCTGCCTGTAGCCCTCTGCAGGACTCAGGACTTCTTTTCCAGCTACTGGAGTGCTGCTGGCAGACAGTCGTCCACGATCAGCCTTCTTTGAGAATGCCTCAGTGGAAAAGTACCACTTTGCCCAAGGTCGTACCTTTTTCCACAGGTTCAGTCCTCATTCGTTGGAGGCCTTCGGTAAGACTGCTCATGGCTCAACTTGTTTGTCTGCCCGATCCTACTCCCTTCCCTTCTCTTCCTTTCCATGGATGTTGATCCCAAGAACACTCTCTAAAGAACACCCTGCATAATAATCTCCATGTCAGACTGTTTCCCAAAGAAACCATTCAGCTACACATGAGCCAGTGGTGACAAAGCAGATGCTAAGGTTGTATATTGGAGCAGGATCATCCCTACATGCCAGCATTGAGGATCCCCAGTAAGAGAAGGAGTACAGACAAGTTCTGGCACAAGGTAGCAGAGCAACTGTTAAAACTTTGACCTGTGATGAACTGGGATGGGATGGTACCCTGTACCCTGTCAGGTATTTGAGAAATAGAGGGGACATAGTAACTATAAGAACAGTGGAATTGGGTCACTTGTGCTAAATGCAGTGGACTCTTAGACAAAAGATGAAGAAAGTCTGAAAGTGATTAGTCAACAATTAAAAGTTAAATGTGAAGGTCAGAGGGTTTCCTTCGTAGCATATATGAGAGTACTTCAAAAGGTTTGTGGAAAAATAGAATTAAAAGATCTTTCCATGAACTTTTTGAAGTACCCTTGTATAGAGACACTCATCTCCTGCAGTCAGAGAGATGTCAAATATCTGCATTGCAAATATCTTTTTTCCCAGTCTATGGCTTGCCTTTCTATTTTCTTAATGATATCTTTGGAATTGAGTCATGATTTCCATGTCCAAGCTAAGAAGTCTTTGCCTATCCTGAGATTGTGAAGATTTTATCCTATTTTTTTCTAAAAATGCTGTAGTTTTAGTATTCATATTAAAGTCTATGATTCATTTTTATTTACTTTCTGTGGATGGTGTAAGATGAGAATGAAAGTTAATTTTTTTCCATATAAATATGCAGTTGTTCCAATCCCATTTTTCGGAAGACTGCCTTTTTCACCTTTGAATTACCTTGGCTACTTTGTCAAAAGTCAATTGACCATATATATTTCAAGATCTGTTTCTGAGCTTGTTATTATGTTCCGTTAATCCATATGTCCATTTTTACACCAGTACTACACTGTCAGGATTACTTTGCTTTATACAGTAAGTCTTGAAATCAGATAGTGTTAATTATCTAACTTTGTTCCTTGCTTTCAAAGTTATGTTGGCCATAATTTTGCATTTCCATATATTCTTTTCTTTTCCCTATATGCTTTTTAAAATCAGATGATCAGGTTCTAAAAACGGCAGCTGGGAATTTGATTAGTATTGCATTGAATCTATATAAAGAATTAGAAACGATTGACATCTTAGTATTTAGTCTTCTAATCAATGAACATCGTATATCTCTCTATTTATTTAGGTCTCCTTTGATCTCTCTAAGCAATTTTTTGTAGTTTTAAGTATGCAGATTTGAAATACAGGTTTTATTAAATTAATCCCTATTTGAATATTTTCTGATGCTACTGTAGATTAATTGCTAATATACTGACCTTGTATCCTGCCACCTTGCTAAGTTTATTTATTATTTCTAGTAGATTTTTTGTAGATTCCTTAAGATTTTTTATGTACATGATCATTTTGTCCAAGAATAAGGAAAGTTTTACTTCTTTCTTTCTAATTAGTTTGCTTCTTTCTCTTTCCCGATTTTGCACTGCCTAGGACCTCCAGTATAATGTTGATTTAAGGACTGAAAGCAGACATCCTTGCCTTGTTCTCAATCTTTGTGTAAAAAAATTCAGACTTTTACTATTACAGATGATGTTA
>NW_007732308.1:116953-125257 GCF_000696425.1 Galeopterus variegatus | reverse complement strand
CCATTTTTCGGAAGACTGCCTTTTTCACCTTTGAATTACCTTGGCTACTTTGTCAAAAGTCAATTGACCATATATATTTCAAGATCTGTTTCTGAGCTTGTTATTATGTTCCGTTAATCCATATGTCCATTTTTACACCAGTACTACACTGTCAGGATTACTTTGCTTTATACAGTAAGTCTTGAAATCAGATAGTGTTAATTATCTAACTTTGTTCCTTGCTTTCAAAGTTATGTTGGCCATAATTTTGCATTTCCATATATTCTTTTCTTTTCCCTATATGCTTTTTAAAATCAGATGATCAGGTTCTAAAAACGGCAGCTGGGAATTTGATTAGTATTGCATTGAATCTATATAAAGAATTAGAAACGATTGACATCTTAGTATTTAGTCTTCTAATCAATGAACATTGTATATCTCTCTATTTATTTAGGTCTCCTTTGATCTCTCTAAGCAATTTTTTGTAGTTTTAAGTATGCAGATTTGAAATACAGGTTTTATTAAATTAATCCCTATTTGAATATTTTCTGATGCTACTGTAGATTAATTGCTAATATACTGACCTTGTATCCTGCCACCTTGCTAAGTTTATTTATTATTTCTAGTAGATTTTTTGTAGATTCCTTAAGATTTTTTATGTACATGATCATTTTGTCCAAGAATAAGGAAAGTTTTACTTCTTTCTTTCTAATTAGTTTGCTTCTTTCTCTTGCCCGATTTTGCACTGCCTAGGACCTCCAGTATAATGTTGATTTAAGGACTGAAAGCAGACATCCTTGCCTTGTTCTCAATCTTTGTGTAAAAAAATTCAGACTTTTACTATTACAGATGATGTTAGCTTCAGGTGTTTTGTAGATGCCCTTTGTCAGGTTGAAGAAGTGCCCTTCTATCACTAGTTTGCTGAGACGTCATACATGGGTTTGAATGTTATTACATGCTTTGTTTTTTTTTCATTTATTAAAATGATAATACAATTTGTCTCCTTTATTTATTTAACTTAGAAACTTAATTTACTTTTTTTCCCCCTTTTTGTCTTTTTTACTGACCGGTAATGGGATCGCAACCCTCGGTGTCGCGCCTGTACTGGGGACCGGCAACAGGATCGCAACCCTTGGTGTCGCGCCTGTGAGAATGTGCTCTATTTTATCTTAATCCTTTTAAATTTACTGATACTTGTTTTATGGTTTGTCTCGGTGAATATTCCATGCATACTGGAAAAGAATATGTATTTTGGCAGTTTGAAGGTCAAATTTGTTGAGAGTTGTAATGGTTATTAGCTTTATGTGTCTTGGCTTAGCTGGGCCATGGTGCCTAGATACTTGGTCAAACATTCTTCTGGATGTTTCTGGGAGAACATCCCTTCTGTTTTGTATGAGATTAACATTTAAATCAGTGGACTTTGAGTAAACCAGATTACTTTCCATAATGTGGGCGGGCCTTATCCAATCATTTGAAAGCTTTAATAAAACAAAGACTGGCCTCCTCCAACCAAGAAGGAATTTTGCCAGGACTTGAACTGAAATTGTTTCCTGAGTCTCCAGCTGATGGGCCTACCCTTCAGATTTTGGACTTAACCAAGCCCCCACAATCATGTGAGTCAATTCCTTAAAATCAATGTGTGTGTGTGTGTGTGTGTGTGTGTGTGTGTGTGTGTACATACATACATATACATAAAGAGAGAGAGAGAGATCGTAAATGAGTTTGAATGTTATCACATGCTCCTTTTTTGCATTTATTAAAATGATATATGGTTTGTCTCCTTTACTCATTTAACTTAGAGACTTACTTTACTTTTTAAAGTTAGATCAACCTTGGATACCTGGAATAAACTCCATTTGATTATGATGTAGCCTCTTTTGTTTATATGGCTGAATTTAATTTGCTAGTAGTTTAAGAACTTTTGTTAATGTTCACGAGAGATATTTCTCTGTAGTCATCACCTTATTCTTCCTCCTCCTTTTCCTGTTCATCTTCCTCTCCTCTTCCTCTTCCTTCTCAATATATATGAGAGAGAGGGAGAGAGACACACCACACACACACACACACACACACACACACACATCTCGTTGGTTTTGTTTCTCTCGAGAACTGTGATTAATATGAAAGTATTGCTCACTTTTCTGTATACTTAATCATTTTTTGTCTACTTGTTTTATCAATGACTGATGGAAGAGTGTTGATATTTTCAACTACAGTTATTGATAGCCTATTTCTTTCAGTTTTGTCTTTTTTGCTTTATTAATTTTGAAACTCTATCATATCCATTTAGGATTATTATGTTCCTTGATTCCTTTACCATTTTGAAATAAACTTCTTAATTCCTCTTAATAGTTCTATTTTAAAGTCTACTTTTTTCTGCTATTAACATAGCCATTTCAGCTTTCTTTTCACCAGTTCGTGCATAGTATGTCATTTTCCATCCTTTTGCTTTTATATTATATGTATCTGTGTATTAAAATTGTTTCCTGTAGATGACACATAGTTAGGTTTTGATATTTTATTCCCCCCAACAATCTCCGCCTTTTAATTAGAGTGTTTAGACTACTTAAATTTATCAATTTAACTATTGATAAATTTGGGTTTAAACGTATCATCTAACTATTTGCTTTCCATCTGTCATATTGATTTTTTTTTCTTGCCTTCTTTTGGGTCAACTGCGTAAGTTCTAGGATTTTTTTTTCCACCTCCACTATTGGTTTATTAGCTATACCTCTGTTTTATTGTTTTAGTGATTCCTGTAAAGTTTCAGTATACATCCTTAACTTATCATAGTCTACCTTCACATAACGTTAGACTACAACTGCTACTTTAAACATTAAATTGTCCTTTAAATAAATTCATAAAGGTAAGAAAAATATTTTACTTTAGCCACATACTTACCATTTCTAATATTCTTTATTCCTTTGCATATGTCCAGGTTTCCATTTTTGATTAATGTACTTCCTTTAACATTTTTGAAAGTGCAGGTTTGCAGGCAACAAATTCTCTAACCATTCTTTTTCCCCTGGAAAAGTCTATTTCATCTTCATTTTTCAACAATATTTTTGCTAGATGAAGAATAACAGGTTGATGCTTATTTTTTCTCCTCTTCAGCAATTTAAAGATTGTTCCATTATCTTCTAGCTCGGGTAGTTTCTGATGAGATGTCTGTGGAAGCTGAAGAAAATTATATTAATTATAACAAACCTTACTGTAGCCATGGCCAGAACCTTGACTACAGTGTTGTGAGATCCCCTGAGCCAGAGGGCCCAGATAAACTGCATCTAGATTCCTAACCACATGGAAACTATGAGATAATAAATGTGAGACATAATCCCCACTAAGTTTGGGGGTAATTTTTTCTGCAACAATAGATATCTAATTCAGAGAATATCCTAAAAACTTCCACAAAGAAAAAAATTGGTGACATGCAAAGTACTGGGAAGAAAGCATTAGTATTAATCAAATGTCAGAGTAAAATGCATTATCAGATACGTAGGATTGAAACAAGTTATCTTCCATGTACCGTTTTTCAGTAAGCTACTAGAGGATGTGTTCCACCAAAACAAGAAAATAAACCAGGTGAGAGGAAGGCATGGAATTCAGGAAAAAGTGATCCAAACCAAGAGAGAGATGAAGAGAATTCAAAGAATAAAATTAAAAGGAAAAGCCAAGATGGTAGCTGTGTAGTAGGCTAGAATAACCACCCACTTTGGAATAGGAGAGCTACAGATGTGTGTGCCAGAACAGGAGGTAAATACCCAAAGGCACAGCTAAAGAAGTTGAAGATAGTTGTCTCCGGGTAACAAGGACTGGGTGAGGAAGGGAGATGGTGTTGGGTAGAGCAGCTGATATCTCACCAAGTTCTATCTCAACTGCTAACAGGACTTCTTCACACCCACTGTTTCCCCAGAGGTAATTTATTTGCTGAATCACATAACTGATGTGTCCATGAGAAGATCTGACTTCACGCAGAATTAGTCCCAAGAGCGCCAACGTTGCTGAAGGTCTCCATCTCTCTTTTACCAGGTCTTTGCTCTGCTTTATTTCACACTCACTTCGCTCTCAGGAAGCACACTCCTGTAGGGACTGTTTCTTCATTGCTCTAGAAAATTCCTGCCAGGCTAATTAGTCTGGGCTAATTGGGCCTGGGCAGTGAAGAGCAGTTAGTGCCCTGTCCTTCTGGGCGAGCTTTCTCTTTAGCCAATTCCGGCTGAGTGTAGCTCCGCTCTGGTTTGCCCAGGAGGCAATGACCTGAGGCAATGACAGCTGCCTGCTCTCCCTCTGTGGGTGGAGAGGAGCCAGGTGGGGCCCTGGAGGAGAGCTTCAGGCCCCCTCCCACAGGCAGCCAGCCAGGCTCCACACATGCAGGGGCATCTCAGCAGAGGTGCTGGTCGTCAGAGCCTCAGTGTTCCATCAAGGGACCTTGCCAAGGCGGGGGTGGCTAGAGAGGGATTTTGGCAGGAGAAAGAGACAAGGCTCATGAGTGAATCAGAAATGATTTGCTAAGCATCTCCCAAATCAAGAGAAGCTGGGAGAAGGAAGCCCAGATTGACAAGAGTTTATTCACCGTCTGCTAGACTTATGACATAGGACTGTCAGAAGACAGACGCATTGGGTTCCTCCTCCTTTCCTCCCTGAATCACCTAAAATCACCTTGTGTGGAGTTCCAGTAAGTTTCCTGATGTTCCACTTGCAAAGATGTCAGCTAGGGATGCCAGGAGCTTCACTATAAAGTACCTCTTAATTTCCTATAAGATTAAGCACCAAAGCATGAGCACTAAAATCCTCAAGCCATTAAGAAGGCATACCCTAGAAATAATTAAAATATTTTCTGTCTAGTAAAGGCAGAATATTTGAATATTTTAAAATAGATGAAAATGAAGTAAATCTCTCCTCAGATAAATACAGCCTGCAGAAGATGACGTGAGAAACAAATTGTACATTATTAAAAAAAGAAAAACTTGGTCAAACAGGAGACATTGAGAAGATACATTTTCTGCACAGTCATGGGCTATATAAGGACATCTTCTATGATGGTCCCATAAGATTATAATGGAGCTGGAAAATTCCTATTGCTCAGTGACATTGTAGTCATCATAACACAATGTCTAACTCAGGTGTTTCTGATGATGCGGGTGTAAACAAACCTATTGAAAAATACATTGATGAGAGTACTGTGCTCACTCATGGGGTGATCCTCCCAAAAGTAGTTCAGACCTTTAAGATAGAAAGCCAGGCTTTTGACCATATGGTCTGACCCCAAGTGAAAAAGTTGGTGTCTACCTTAGAATTCTTGCATTTAAAATGATTCTCACCTATCCTCATAGCAAAATAATAGTTAATAACAATTAGCTAGGGGCTAGCGGGTTAAGCTCAGTTGGTTAGAGCATGGTGTTGATAACACCACGGTCCAGGATTTGATCCCTGTTACTGGCCAGCAACCAAAAAAAAAACCCAAACAAACAAAAACAGTTTACTAACACTCACTAAGTGCTTGCTGAGTGCCAGGCACAATTCCTACCTGAATTTAATTTTCATAACTTTGTGAGGGTGGTATTATTCTAATCCCCACTTAACAGATGAGGAAAGTGAGGCACAAGAGAGACTTAGTAACATAGAGGGTCCATGCTCGTGCAGCTAGTGGCCAGTGTAGAGAACAGGAAAATTCATTGCTGTGCCCTTTCATGATACACTTTTGTACAGTGATGAAACTAACCACATATTTCTCAAAACATATAGCCGTTGTTAAGTGACACGTGACTGAATATAAAGGAAAATTACATATAAAGAGAGAAAAATTAAAGTTTTGGGGCACCGTATTATAATAAAATGAATTTAGAGAATCATTTGGATATATGTAGTAAACTTTGAAATAATACAGTAATATTAAGTTGGTAGAAAAATGCTACATATAAAAGAAAGCTCGAAAAAGAGGAAAATGAATTTTGAAAGCTTTAATACCATTTAATAATTACTAAATTAAATTTTAATAGAATACATGAGACTATATGCATTCTAATATTATCAGAAATTGAAAAATAGAAGACAGAATTGGGGTGTCTATCTGGATCTCGTGCATATGAATCTTACGCACATAATAACTGCACTTGATCACTGCATATGGACCAGATGGTGGCTAAGTGAAATGTTTATACAGAACTTGGGAAATTAATTTGTTTGATTTTCCCTTCACCCCCAATCTTATAAAGTAGACTCTGAGAACAGTTTTCTACCGTCCTCCAGGATTTGACTATCACGAAAGAGAAAAACCTCTTGGCTGGAAACCACCACCTTCTAAGAAAACTGCCAGCTATTATACTGATAACCTCCCAGAACTAAAACCAAATTAATCACGCAAAATACATATAATACAAAGCCTCACAGAACAAGTTATTAGGAGTGACTCTACAAGAAAATAATTTGACCATATATCCTTGGTGGCACACAGTATAAGGATAAAAATACTGTGAAAAATTATCTTAAATTGTATTTAATCATTCTGTAAAACAACAAATAAGTAATTATATTAATTTTATTTGGAATCCAGATTTTAAGTGTAAGAGAAAGGGGAGGAAATAACAAAATCAAAATGCTTTATTAGGAACCATAATGTTAGAACTGAATTAGAAATATCAATAGAAACTCATTCTTTTTAAAAGAAAAAGAAGTGTTTTCCAATCCTGTCAACTAAAATGAGCAAAGAACAACGGTTTAAGAGAATGAACCTGATGTGTAAACTTAACTGAGCTGAGATTATGATTTTTAACACCAACTTTCCAGGATACCCTGGCGAAATGGTTGTTTCCATGAGCCATTATGAGCCTGGGGTAAATTGCTGTACCAGGAGACAATAGTTCAGATTAATAGGACTGTGTCAAAAGGACACAAAATGGCCCCCCGTGGTCAAGTGTGTCAATCTGAGCAACACAAAATAATTACTGCAGCTGATTAAATCACATTGGATCCAGGAAAAGTCACGAGCCCATAATGATACAGAGGAGAAAAATTTGCAGGAAGCTGAGTAAAGATGGTGAATTGAATAGACTATATTACTTTTGAATCCTTTATTCAAACATGCTATTATTTTGACTTATTTATCAGTGAAAAATACAGAATTTAGTAAATATTAAATACATAGTTGGAAAGCATTTTCAGGTTTAAGGAGGATGCCAATAGAACTATCCCATAAGCTGTGACCATAAGTTGGACAAAGTCATTCAAGACTGCCAAATTTCAATTAAAAACAATTTCAAATATTCATGAGCATTTTGAGGTCTTATGACTATGAGGAAATTGCAAGAGATCATTAAACTCAAAGGTCTCTAAAACCGGTTTGAAAGAAATTTGCATGTTTTAAAACCCCCTCAAGTTAACAGGTATTTAGAGGAGAAGTAAAAATATATTTATGTATATTAAGAGTCAAAATACAAAATCCAAATTATCAGCTCCGATGGAAGCAACCAGGTTCCGCGGATGGACAGAAAAACCAGGTAGAGTGAGCAGGTTACATCCAGGGACATGCTCCACGCGAACCACAGTCCCACTAAACTTGAATCTGCCTCTGGACACATTGTGTTGACCCTGCAAAAACTAAAGTAGCTCTGTATGTATTGACATGGAAAGCAGTCTATGTCATATTGCTAAGTATAAAATTTAAATTTCAGAATAATACCAACATATAATCGCACTTAAGTGAAAAAAAAAATTTAATGATGTATTTTTTCAAGTTTGACTATAACTTTGTATTGGAATTTTTAATAAAGCACATAAGTTCATCTACATCTGAATTTTTTTAGTTCTAAAAAAGGCAAAAGTGAATTTTTGACCTTAATTCATGTTTGTAAATACTAACGCAAAACTTCAATGGTTGCAATACTCGAAGTGCAATTGGGTTGTAACCCGAGATCAGCGAAGCCATCCCCGCGGTGACGCGGCTGTCATTCGGCGCGCGTGCGCAAACGTGGCCCTGGGGTCTGCTTTGGTACGCGGCCTTTTAAAAATGTCTCCGGAAAGATTACGTGATGGCTCTGAATTGAAACGAAAAGTCACTGTGTAGGCAGAAGGCCAGCCGAGCGCCCCTTTGATCGTCTTTCGGGGGGATGACGGCCTCGTCCACGTGCTTCCCGGCACCCCGGGACCCACGAGCCGCGTTGAGAGAGACCCGCAAAAACTTCCGAGTCCACGAGGCCTCGGGGAGACAAGCCTGGGCAGAAACCGCTCAACGTCCAGGACGTGGGAATCGAGGAAGGAAAAGCCACCGCCTCGGCGCCAGCGCGGGAGGCCGCAGCGCCCGGCCCCGGAGCCCCGTGCGCGCCCGGAGAG
>NW_007732308.1:115209-116370 GCF_000696425.1 Galeopterus variegatus | reverse complement strand
CGGAGAGCAGCAGCAGCCCCGGGCCTTGCGCGCGGCCCCGGGGAGGACTCTGTCCACACCCGCCTTCTCGGTCTCGGACGAAAATCCGACTAAATGAGCGGTTAATTCTGGCATCTGTTGTCACATCTTGTGATAAATAGGCTGTTGTTTGCCTGATACAGAAGTACCTTAATAGTTGCACTGCCAGTGAAAGAGCCCAACGTGTAGAGCCTTTCCACTGGGAACCTGAGAGCGTCTCGCTCGCTCGTCAGGAGGTGCACAGTCTCTACTTTCTCCCCTTTGCTTCGGTTACAATTCCAGGTAGTTCCTGCCCTGTCACCAACACATTCCGCTCTTTGCCCCTGTTTGGGGATGACATAGGTTTACTGCATTTGATTAGATTAGTGCTAACCCTTCGTGTTTCCAATACACACCAATAATGCAACGTGCTTTTCTATCTTTAACCTCAAAACTTAGGAGCAGAAAAGTACTCAAATGAAACTTTAAATTAGTTTAACATAATAAAATGAATTACTTCAGTCCTGATANTTTCATAAATAATAACTAGCACTTAAGTGTTACCTACTATAAGCCAGGCCCTGATCTAAGTATTGGAAACTCTGTTAATCTTCACAACAATCCTGAGGTGGGTATATTTTCCTCACTTTGTAGATGAGGAAACTGAGGGAGTGGGGTGGTAAAAAACCAGGCCATCCGGCACCAAAGCCTTTAACTACTATGCTTAGATTTCATCCACTTCTGAGATTCAAAATATTATACAGTGCATATATATGTGGTAACAAAATCAGGGCTAAAAAATAAATTAAGAGCATAAGAAGGATTTATGAGCTAGGGATTATGCTACTCACAGGAGGAAAAATCAATAAGGGGGATACATCCTGCTTTCAGTGTAATTTCAGTTGGCTGAGTAACAGAAATATTTTAAGATGCCTAAAAAAAGGACACAAAGGCTATTGTAAAATGGATATTCAGTTAAATATTCTTGGCAGATTGGCAGATGACAAACCTAATGAACTCAGGGTTTGTGAACACATTGAGTACCACATTTTCATTAATACCTTATGTTTTATGTAAATAGTAAAATCAACTTTTAAAAATGAATTGTGGGCCGGCCCGTGGCTCACTCGGGAGAGTGCGGTGCTGATAACACCAAGGCCACGG
>NW_007732308.1:89799-114304 GCF_000696425.1 Galeopterus variegatus | reverse complement strand
TAAATAAATAAATAAATAAAAATGAATTGTGTGATTATTTTAAAAACAAAGATTATGTGATAACGAGTCACATCATCTTGAATAATGTGTAATACCTAAGGGTACTCTATTGCTCTTACTCTGCTAATATTCACAGTGCTCGTAATATATAATAATTTCAGAGCCCTGAATTATAATTCCAACTAAGCGATGGCTATTGAGTACATTTTGCAATATAGATTTATTATAGAATATATTTTTATTACTTTCTTATTTTTCCCTATTCATTGTCACTCTTTCATATTTGGAGTTTAGTATAATTGCACACAACTGTATTTCTACTAAAATATTCCATAGTTTATATTTTTGTTGTTGTTCTTGTTCATCTGGATGGGACTCCCCAAGTTTTATTCCAAAATAACAGCATTTATTTTAATAATTATTCCTATCCTAATTTCTTAAATGAAAATATTGAGGCTCAAACTATTGCGAGATTACATACTAAACCACACAGGTAGCATAGAATAGAAATCCTATTCTAGGGCTCCACAGACTTCAAATTGCTTATGTAAATGACTCATGTTTATTACTTACCTTCTCAGAGCCAATATACTGCAGAAGCATACTACTGTCATATAAAAAAGTGGTTACACATGACCTACATGCTCTAAAGCACACAGGTGCTTTAGAAGGAGAATACTTTACCATTTGATTTTTTAAATGTAGTGTTTTTAATGAACAGGGTAATATTGTTGGTCTTTTTCCAAAGATATAGTCCAAAAATTAATATTTTATTATAAAATCAGAAAGAAAAAGTTTATGGCTTGATGGCAAGTCCCTGAATTTAATTTCAACATCTGGTTTTCCACATTATACGAGGTACTTCAAAAAGTTTGTGGAAAAATAGAATTGAAAGATAAATGAATCTGCCCATGAACTTTTCGAAGCACCCTCCTATATGGGCACCAGTGACTGTGCCATTTTCATTTCTTCAGATTTCTTCTCTTCTACATTTCTCCCGTATTTAAAGCTCTGAGCATAGCTCTGAATTATTTTTGTCCTTTTTTCTCCCTGAACTGTGCTTCAAAACTTCTGTAAGTCATTTACTGCAAAGTCTAGAATCTCTCTTGCAAGTGAACTTACCGGGTGGACCGAATTGCCTTGGAATGGAAGGATTGTTAAGAAGTCAGTATGTTGCTAAGAAGTCTTGCTAATTTGCTGTATAAGTTGAATGGAGTGTCAGAGAATTCTCTCCCCTCGTGAACTTCAGAGGTGTGTGTTTTGATCTGTATCAGTGATTCTATTTGGATCAATTATTTTAAAGGTTGCAATTTCTTATCCACATGAATGTGGCACCTAATTATCCCCATAATCGGTTAAACAAATGTCTGCTTTTTGTGTTTCAACTCTTTCAGCCAATAACTGCTGGAAGTGATTTAATGCAGCTGGAGGAAAACACCAACAACCATGATAGCCTGCAAAGTGAGAAACAATTTCATTGTACTTCTGTGATCTCTTTTGTATGAGCACTGATAATGTTCAGCAGATGAGATTTGGAAAAAGCCCATTTTATTTTAATTAAAGAAATGGTGTAAAAGAGGGGTGAGTTCTGGGCCAGCTCAGTGCTGTTTATCTGGTGAGAGCTTGTTTTTCTAAGAATTCACTTGAAGCGTGGAAGGGAAATGCTTTCATCTGAAAGGGATTGTTGTTCGTTCAGATTTTTCCTCGCATCTGATAAAAACTCCTGCTGAGTGACAGCCCAGATGTAGCTCATTTGCAGAAAATGAAGGAAGAGGAGGAAAAGGCTGGGATGGAGCGAAAGGCTATTTAGTCATGCGTCCAAATTCCCGCGGGTCTTCCTCTTATTGCCCGGAAAGGCCCTAGTGTCCACCTGGGAAGTGCGATGCCCTCGCCTCTCGCCCTGCGCCGCTGCCTCCCGGGGGAGCTGTCCCCGTGCATGGACTCGCGGCCCTGCAGCAG
This sequence comes from Galeopterus variegatus, assembly GCF_000696425.1. Classification (NCBI taxonomy): domain Eukaryota; kingdom Metazoa; phylum Chordata; class Mammalia; order Dermoptera; family Cynocephalidae; genus Galeopterus; species Galeopterus variegatus. The sequence continues at coordinate 112,345 of NW_007732308.1, read as the reverse complement.
CCCTTCCGAGCTCCCGGGGAAGGCGGGGAAGCTCTTCCTGGGGGCCACTCCTCCTCGGGCCCCACGGCTGCCTCGCCGGCTGGCCTGGTGCTCCATTGACTGGGAACAGGTGTGCTTGCTACAGAGGCTGGGAACTGGAGGCTTTGGCTCGGTGTACAAGGCGACGTACCATGGTGTTCCTGTGGCCATAAAGCAAGTGAACAAATGCACCAAGAACCGACTGGCGTCGCAGCGCAGTTTCTGGGCTGAGCTCAACATTGCGAGGCTGCGCCATGACAACATAGTGCGGGTGGTGGCTGCCAGCGCGCGCACGCCTGCGGGCTCTAACAGTCTAGGCACCATAATCATGGAGTTCGGTGGCAATGTCACTTTACACCAAGTCATTTATGGTACCATCGGCTACCCTGAGGAGGAGGCAGGGGAGCCTCACTGCTGCGCTGGAGAGCAATTAGGTCTGGGAAAGTGTCTGAAGTATTCCCTAGATGTGGTGAATGGCCTGCTCTACCTTCACTCGCAAAGCATCGTGCACTTGGACCTGAAGCCGGCCAACATTTTGGTCAGCGAGCAAGATGTTTGCAAAATTGGTGACTTTGGTTGCTCCGAGAAGCTGGAAGATCCGCTGTGCTTCCAGAGTCGCCCTTACCACCTGGGAGGCACATACACCCACCGAGCCCCCGAGCTCCTGAAAGGAGAGACCATCACGCCCAAGGCCGACATCTACTCCTTTGCCATCACTCTCTGGCAAATGACTACCAGGGAGGTGCCCTACTCGGGCGAGCGGCAGCACGTGCTGTACGCGGTGGTGGCCTACCACCTGCGCCCGTCCCTCTCGGCATCTGTCTTCACGGATTCTCTCGCTGGAAGTCGACTTGAGAACATCATCCGGCGCTGCTGGGGGGCCACTGCCCTGCACAGGCCCAGCGCAGAACTTCTCTTGGTGGATCTTAACTCTTTGAAAGCTGAATTTGGCTGACTCTGTCAAGATAAGCTTTTGTCTTTGTTTCCTTTTGTTTTTAAAGAAGCAAGATGTAGAAGAAAACATAAATGTAGGATGGATTTTTAGAAAATAAAGTTACTGAAAACTCCTTTCATCTCAAATGCTTTTTCTAAGATGAACAGCAGAGCTGCAAGTCTGACATTGGCTTAATACTATTAGTCAGTAACCTTATCCTTTATTCAGTTACATGCTTTGCTTTTCATAGCTCGTGTGCTTACTTGAACAGTTCCATGGTATTGCATTTACTCAAATTTACTACCGATACAACCAATTTGTCTGAAACAGAACTCCAATGCAGAAATGCCAAAATTTTCTATAAATTTACGTAATATAGACCCTACCTACCACCTAAATTCAAATTATTAACAGATTACTTGCTTCCATACCAAATCAGTAAAAACTTAAAAAAAAATGAAATGCCAAAATTTTCTATAAATTTACGTAATATAGACCCTACCTACCACCTAAATTCAAATTATTAACAGATTACTTGCTTCCATACCAAATCAGTAAAAACTTAAAAAAAAATTTTTTTCCTACTCCCCCCAATAGAACTTGTTTGTAATGGCCCTCACACACAAATTCCACAAATTGAGGTAAATTTATTTTTAATGGAATACTATATTGACTGTAATATTTTGAACTTTGCATTGACATCAGTAGAAAAATTCTGCTGACATACTTCTAAACTCTTTTACCTAGTATTTACTCTCAGAAGTACATGACAAAATAAAGATGATACCATGTGGAGAAAAAAGGATAACCCTGAGGAAAGTGAGATTTAGCATTTGGATGGAGGACAACAAAGTAGAACGAGGTGGCCCACTCTAGATGTTGAGATGGTGGGTGCTGGTACATAGGGCTTCAATAAAGAGGGGACTGGATCTTGTCGTTGGGACAACTTCGGCTTTCTTTTAGCAAGAGCAGTTTCAGTGAGTGGTAGAAGGCAAGGCCAGTTTGATGGCCCTGAGAGCCGGTGGCGAGGGCTTGAGGTAGAGGTTGTGCATGAGCTTGAAGGAAAGAGGGAGAAGCAGAAGGCTTAAAAGGGAGTAATAGACACAGAAATGGTTTTGAATTTTTGGTTTGATTTTGTTTAGTTTTAGGATGAAGAAAGTAAGCTTCTAAGTGGGAAGAAGTCAAAGGAGACAAAGATAATTGATGACATTTTAAAACTTGCAGAAGAGAAGAAGTGTAGCACCTAGAGAAAGAGATTGTAGGCTTGGAGAGAAAGGGCATCTCTTCCCAGGGTGGGAGTCAAGGAGGGGGGGACAACTACGATTACAGATAAGTCTACAAGTGGAAAAAGGGAGTCTGGGGAAGCCAACATCTGTGAACTTCTATTTTTTCTGTTAACAGTGGTTGAGGGTAGGGGGTTGACAGTATGAGACCATGGTCTAGTACTGTTCTTGAGGGAAGCAAAAGGGAGCTGTCTGTGGCCATGGGAAACATAGGCAGAGTGCTGCTAACTCTGTCCAGGTAGTTTGAGGAACAAACCATTCATAAACCAATAATTCCTTCCTGTGTTATTATAGGAGTTCATGTTGGTAAATATAAAATATGATCAATTTTTAAAAATTACAATGGATTAGTTTTGTTCAACCAAGTGTGTAAAAATGAGATTCAAACTATGCTGAATACCTCATTAACAAACTGTCAATGATCTACACGATAATTCCCTGTTAAAGGTGTTACAATCCAGATTTCCACCCTGGTCATGGCTTAGATTCAAAAATCTTCCCTTCTCCTGGAAACCACACAGAGTGACAAGACAAAGAAGGAGGAATAAACCCCGTAAACTCCATAGTCAGTGAAAGTAGCATACATAGAAAAAACAAACTCCAAAATATGTACATTGATGTCTGGACAGAGCCCCTTGAAAGAGTGCAGGGAGCAATAGGGGATAGCTCAGGGGGAATGGAGGGACTCATAGTGACAGATCCTGGAAAGACCTGCAAAAATTGATACCTGGTGAACAGGAGCCCACTGAAAGTGCAAACGTTGGGGAGGGAACTCCTGAGAACAGGGCTGAGATCAAACAGAACTGAACTTACAAGTGCTGGTAGAAATAGAAGAAATGGAAGGTGTTGAAGAGGGTCCAGCCATGGTAGAGCTCAGAAAGTGGCAGCAAAACTCAGCTCCTGAATGTGCGAGGGTCACCCTGGGGGGCGGGGCCAGGGAATGCAAGAGAGGCTGAGAAGCGTCCTGACCTGGTTTGCTTCAGAGAGAGAAAAAGTTGCAGCTGCATGGAGACACCCGCAGAAATGCCATATTTGAAGGAAACAAGCAAATGAGGGAAGTCTTTGACTTGCAGGAAGACCACCCTGATGGGAGGCAGAACAAGAGCATGGATGGTCCGTTTGTAATCGCTTACAGTCGAATGATATGACGTAAAGGTAACGAATCAAGTCAGAGTTACAGCACATTTTTTTTTTTTTTTTTGTCTTTTTCCGTGTCCGGCAACAGATCGCAACCCTCAGTGTCGCCCCCGTACCGGACCGGGACCGGCAACGGGATCGCAACCCCCGGTGTTGCTCCCGCGCCTTGTTCAGCCAGTGAGCGGGAACCGGTCTGTATGTGGGATCCGAACCCTCGGGCGGGAGCGCCGCGGCGCTTCCCAAGCAGCGCACTATCCAGTGCGCCACCGGGCCGGCCCGTTACAGCACATTTAACAATACAAAGATAAATATTAAGAAAGATCATACTATTGACTTAAGTTACATGGGGACGGGGCGGGGGGAGCCGGGAAGCGATACAAGCTGTCAGAGCTGTCATTGCTCATAAAAGTAGCGAGTAGATATTGCCTGCGATTAAGGAAATTATGTACAGGCAAATGATAGAACAAAAATACAACGAACACCCAAAACCTAAAAATAACAGAGACCAAGTTGAAATTTTAACAAAATTAGAAAAGAAAAAAACCCATTTACCTGGGAATTTTCAAACTCTTAAGCAACTGTATATCCAAAAAAAAAAAAAAATGCTAATCAAAACTCTAAGAATTCCACAGAGCAACAATATTGAAAACAATCATATTAGAACCCATAGTTAAAGATGAAGTAGAAAGGGCCGGCCCGGTGGCGCACTGCTACAGTGTGCCGCTTGGGAGCGTGGTGGCGCTCCCGCCGAGGGTTCGGATCCCACATACAGACTGGCTGCTCACTGGCTGAGCGAGGTGCGGGCGCAACACCGAGGGTTGCAATCCCGTTGCCGGTCCCGGTCCGGTATGGGCGCGACACTGAGGGTTGCGATCCGATGCCGGTCACGAAAAAAAGACAAAAAGGAAAAAAAAAAAAAGATGAAGTAGAAAAAAATTCAGTCTCAAGTAGTAATATGACTAAAAAAGAAATAATAAAAACAAGTGAATTAAGCACAAGTCAAAATTAAGAAAAGAACAAAACATTAGGGAAAATTTAAAAAACAGCAATTAAAGCATACATAATGAATTCAAAGAAGTAGAACAAGTTAATGCATAAATAAATCATTGAATAAAAATCACTAAAACAGATAAACCACTAACTATTTTAAAAGAAATAAAATCACATATATACAAAATTAGCAATAAAAAGAGAATATGATCAAAACAGAGGACTTTTTTTTTAAATTTTAGGAGATAACTTTACATAACTATAGAAATAAATTTGAACATCTAGAACATGTAACTTTCTAGAAAACCATAATTTACCAAAACTGGCCCCAATGAAGATAAAAAGTCTGAACAGACAAGTTTCTATAGCAGAGATAGAGGGGACTGCCCAGTCCCTCCCTCCACAACCCACAGGCATTCAGCCCAAATTCCCACTGACTTCTACCAAACCTTAAAGGCCAGGTAATCTTGATGCTACTTAAATTATTTCAGAGCACAGAAGGAATATTTCTAAATTCTTTTTAAGAATAACGTTTTAACAAACCTGACAAAGACTGCTTTAAAAAAAGAAACTACAGACCAATCTTATTTAAACTATCAGTGTAAAAGTTCTAAGTAAATACTAGCAAGCAGAATCTAACAGTTATTTTAAAAATCATGAACATGATCTTTTTACTCTATGGGTTTCTTCCAGATGCAAGGATGATTCAATATTAGAAAATATTCACTTATCACATTAATTGGTCAAAAGAGAAAAATAAGAGAGTGTGCTAAGAAGATATTTGATAAAATTAAACATTTATTCCCAACTTTAAAAAAGAGACTCAAAGAAAAAGGAATCTATGAGTAATTCCTTAATCCAATTTTTAAAAACTTACACATAACCAATGTTAATTATTTTGGTTTTTATAAGTGTATTAAGGTCATATAAGATGTTAACATTAGGGAAAGCTGAGTAAAGGATATACAAAAATTCTCTGTACTATCTTTGCAACTCTTCTATATTTCTAAAATTATTTCAAAATAAAAAGTTAAAAACTTATAAACACACAGACATTGGAGGCATTCCCACTGAAAACAGGAATGATATGAGAACACCCAATACTTGCCACTATGATTTAACATTTTATTGGTCAAAGATATTCACAAAGAAAAATTGAAGTCTAAAAATTGTGACGAGAGGAAAAACAAATTCTGTCTGCAGATTCTATTTTTGGTATGTATACCTAAAAAGAAAAAGAAAAAAAAAAAACAAGGATTAATAGAAAAACTAACTCAAACAGTAAGAGAATTGTGTTAGGTAGCAGGACATAAAATTAACATAGAGAAATCAATAGACTACAAATATGTAAACAAAAACCAGCTAGAATTTATCAAAAAAAGGGATTCCTTTTTTAAAAAAAAATAGATCATTTATTATACATATTTATAGTTGCATACAATGTGTGATAGTCAAATCATCATTACAGTACGTAATCATTCTTTTATCTGTTAGCCAATTTCTCATTAACCCGCGTCCCCCTCCCCTCCAGTTTTCCACCTCTAGTAACCACAGTTTTTCCCTCCCCAAGAAAAGAATTCCTTTTACAATAACAATAAAAGAGATAACATATTCTCTCTGACAGAGCCACGGCTTGTGTGGTTGGTGATATCAGGGCCAGAGGATGCGATACTTTGCTAGAACGTTAGGGACAATAGTCATATACGGGAGGGTTAAACAAGTAAGTAAATATATTGATGATAATAACAGCCAGGTTTATTTATTTATTTATTGGTGGCTGGCTGGTATGGGGATCCGAAGCCTTGACCTTGGTGTTGGGAGCCAGGTTTAGTTAAGTGTTGAAAGAGTATAGAAAGGAGAGAGTCTAGAATGAACCCTATAATATCAAGTTGTAATTAGAGGTATCAGTGTGAACTCATGGTTTTTAACAGAGATAGATGCATACAGAGATGTAGATATAGAAATAGACAAAAACGTATGTGTGTGTGTGTATATATGTGTGTGTGCTCATACATATATGTCCTAGCTCTGTCCTTTGACAGGGCCTAAAGTAATGACACTCTGGAGCAGACTTAGCACAAGATTTTAGTTTCTGGATTCTGACTTTTTAGTTTTTGAATTCTTGATTATTCACCACAGAAGGAAACCTGGGCTTCTTGAAGAAATGGCTGATTCCAGAGCAGGAAAACTACAAAATGAGCCTAGAACACCTTGTACCTCCAAATAAGGAAATGCTCAGGAATAATAGGGGCATGTCAAAAGGACACAAGAGCTGGCTTGAAGGGTCTCCCACTAGCTGAAACTGAGACAATTTGAGCATTAAAATAATCAGTGGTAGTAAAAAGATTAGGAATGAATAGTCATAGTGAATGGAATAGAAATCCATACTGATATATATAAATAATTGAATAAATATGTGAGGGGGAAAAAGCTCTACCTTACAATAGAATGCCAACTAATATTAATTGCTAATAAGTACATAATACTGATCAGTTATGCTCATGGCGAAGTTCTGCAGACATCTTACAAGTGATGTGGCTAGATAAACAGACATCCTAATTAATATCACCGGTAATGGGACAAATTGACATTATGCACCTCCTGATATGAAGCACTAAGAACTCAGCACCACTTCTGTGGCAGTCCCGCAAAAGGAACTCAAATCACGAGGAAACAATATACAAACCCTAACTGGCCTGAATCCTTCAAAACTATCAGGTTCATAAATGACAAGAAAAGGCTGAGCGACTGTGGCTTATAGAAGTACATGACAACCCAGTGCAACACATAATCCTGGGCTAGATCATGGTCCTATAGTGGACATTATTAGGACAACTGGCGAAATTTGAATGGGGTCTTGGGATTTGATGGTAATTTATATCATTTCTGGAGTTCCATAGTTACACTGCATCCATGTTGGAGAGTCCTTGTTTTAGGAAATAGAAAAATACTAAAAGAGTAATTAGATACCTTATGTGTACCACTTACTCTCAAATGGTTAGAATAAAAAATAATTATAAGTATATGTAGACAAAATAAGGAAAACATCAAATTTAACAATTGGGGAATCTTCACTGAGTGAAGAAAATTTGGGAGATCTTTGTAGCATTCTTGCAATTTTCTGTAAGTTTTAAATTATTTCAAACTAAAAAATTAAAAAGAAAATACTTAGGCAAAGCTTAACAAAACTTCAAAATCTTTGTGGGGAAAACAATTTTTTTCTTTTAAAATAAACTTTTTATTGGGCCGACTCCGTGGCGCACTCGGGAGAGTGCAGAGCTGGGAGCGCAGCAACGCTCCCGCCCGGTTTGGATCCTATATAGGAATGGCCGGTGCGCTCACTGGTTGAGCGTCGTGCAGGCGACACCACACCAAGGGTTGCGATCCCCTTACCAGTCACAAAAAAGACAAAGACAAAAAAAATAAATAAATAAATAAACTTTTTATTTTGGAATAATTGTAGATGTAGAGAAAATTTTCAAAGATAATACAGGGAGTTCCCATATACCCTTTACCCAACATCTTCTAATGTTAACATCTCATATTAGCATGTATATTTGTGAAAACTATGAAATCAACCTGGGTACATTACTATTAACTAAACTCCAGAGGTTTTTTTTTTTTTTTTTTCATATATCCCAGGTTTTTTTTATTAAGGTTCTTTTTCTGTTCCATGATCCAGTTTAGGATCCCACGTTTCATTTAGCCATCATGTCTCCTTAGTCTCCTCTGGGCTGTGACAGTTTCTCAGTCTTTCCTGATTTTTTATGATGGATAGTCTGGAGGTGCACTGGTCAGCTCTTTTGTACAATGTGCCACAAATGGGTTCGTTTGATGCTTTTCTCGTGGTTAAACTGTAATTGTGGGTTTTGGAGAAAAGCTCCATAGAGGTAGAGTGCCATTTTTATTACATCCTATCAGGGTGAACATGATATCCATATGTGTTGTGTCTTGTTTGTGACAACTTGTAAAATAAGACGCATAGATATTCCTTTCATCAATCAGCAGATGTTGAAGATTCAATAAGGCTGGGGGTTTATTCGTGGCTGTAGAACAGAGGACTGGTGAAGTTATACCTGGAACCTAGATTATTTGCATTGGCAGCTGGACTATACTCCCAAGGTGGGGAAAACTTCAAAACACTTTAAACAAGTACAGAAGAGGCCTCAAACAAATGAAAAGACTTACATTCTTGAATAAAAAGATGCCATAAAGATGGATATTCTACCTAAATTAACTTATAAATTTAAAATAATTTCAATTTTGAGACTTCCAGTCAAGATGGTGGGGATAGGCGGTCCCCAGCGTCACTCTCTCCCACAAATCGACCAATTTACAACTATAAAAATGTAACATCAGCCTAGCTGGGGCCGCTGGAGCTCAGGTGAAGAGGAGGAGAGACCGATGGAACTCATGAAGGCGGGAGAGACGATGAGAGAAAGAAAAAAACTGCTCTCAGCGTTTGGGCTGCGGCCACTTTAATGCTGGAGCACACAGAGCAGGAGCCGGCAGAAGCCACAGCTGTGCCCTTCAGATGGAGTTACTTGGAGGCAGAAGGGGAGAAGAGGACTTTGGGTGGCCCCCAGGACAGCAAGACCACTAATAGGGCTCCTGTGGACCCACGCAGGAGCGAGGAGCCAGAACAACTGAAAAAAGGGAACCACTCAGAGGCCGGTGAGTCATCGCAAGGGACCAGTGCAGGGCCCATCCCATGGGAAATGTTTGCAGCACGGGCAGTGGGGGAGACGGGCCCACCAGGGGAACACTGGGACACAACAAGGACAGTTGATCTGCCCCCCAGTCAGCATAGGACCACTCAGAGGAGACTGGTCAGGAATGCAGAATTGCATGGGGTGCAATTTGATGAAAAAACTCAGGCCCAGATCAGAGTTTCTACACAACCCAGGTGCACTGAGTATCTGGAGAGCCTGAAGTACCTATAAGGTCAACCATTAAACCCTGTTATCCAATAATCGTACTTCTGAAAATTTATCCTGTTAATATACTCATAGACATAGGAACAAGTTTCTTCATTACAGCATTTTTGTAAGAGCAAAAGGTTGGAAGCATCTTAATCCAATTAAGGAGGGGGCAGGGGGAGGGAAAGGGGAGGAGGAGGGATTGGACAAGGGGCATAAAGAATAATTACAGTTTGTAACAATATATATGCTAGTAATAATGATTTGATCAACATATCTCAATGTTGAACCCCCAAAATATGTATAATTAATTTTGATTCAATAAAAATTAAATTAAAAAAAAACAATTTCAATTTTTAAAAATGTAGCTCTTTATATATCCAATAGGCTTAATTTGAAAAAGAGACATACGGGCTGTAAAATTTATATAGAAAATAAACAAAAAGAGCCAGGAAAATTCAGAAACAGACAAGCATTAAGGGAGCACTAGTTTATCAGATATTAATATGTACTATAAAACCTAAATAATGAAAATATTGTGGCATGATGTACAAATAGACAGATCATTGAAACAGAATAGAATGTCCAAAAAAAGACTCAAGAACATAAAAGAATTTTGTAGATGATTAAAATGGTGTTTTAAGTCAGTGTAGAAAAGATAGACTTTTCAATAAAATTATGTTGGGACACCTGAATGACCAAGTAGAACCCAAATTAGATGCAGACCTCACATCATACATTAGGATACATTATCAATGAGTCAAAGACTTAAGTGGCAAAAACGAAGTCATGAGGAGTACCAGAAATAGAGAGTAAATGCCTTTATATCATCTAAGTGGGAAAGTCTTCTCAAAGCCATACAACAGACAATTGACATTTTCAACTACAAAAAGAGGGAACATGTTTGCATGGGAAAAAATTAACAGCATAAACAAAGTCAAAGAGAAATAAACTGAGAGAAAATATTTGTACCTCATATCACAGCAAAGGGCTAATCTCCCTAATTTAAAAAGAGTTCCTGGAATTTAATAAGAAAAAGACCAAAGGATGAGCAAGAAGTTTACAGAAATGGAAATATGAATGATCTTTAAATATATGAGAATTGCTAATTAAAGCTACCCTGCAATAACATTTCCATTATAGAAATGGAAAATAGATGTCCAAAATCCAAAGATTTGATAGTTATCACTGGTGAGGCATAGGGAACAAGGCTCTCTCAGGTATTGCTAGTGGAAATACAAGTTGGTATAAGCTTTAGGGAAAATAATTTGGCAATATCTATTAAAATTACAAAATCATTTACCCTGTTATCCAATCATCTTACTTCTGAAAATTGATCCTGTTGATATACTCATAGACAGAGGAACAAGTTTATTCATTACAGCATTTTTGTAAGAGCAAAAGATTGGAAGCATCTTAATTGGATTAAATGGATCTTAATCTGCCATCGATGAGAACTGGTTAGATTATGATCCACCATATAATAAAGCCTATAATAAAACACTAGGCACATGAATAATAATATTAATAATACTAACAGTAATAAGCATGAATAAGCCTTTTACTTCTACTGAAAAATTTGAATAATGTATGTTTAAATTAAAAGCAAGATGGAAGACCACAGTGAATGTAACTGAGAATGCCACAGTGGGCTTCCTTTTGTGAAAGAAAGAAGAGAAATCAGAATATATATTCATATTTGTTTGTATTTGCATACGAACTCCAGAAAGGAAAACAAAAATAGAACAATAGTCATTAGCAGCGGTAGGGGAAAGAGACAGATGGGAGCAAGGACAGGAATGGGTTTCCACTGCATATCTTTTATATTAATTTGATTTTTTGAATCACATCGATGTTTTTCCTGTTCAAAACCAGTAAAATTTAATAGTAACAAATACTTAAAATCAAACCTCTATCTGCACAAGTTCGCCTTAAAACGAATGCCTTGAGTCCACTTCCCGACTGCCGCTTTCTGTCCTAGATTGCACCGTCGCCACTCCCTTCACCCAGTTTTCCTCAAGCCAACTGAGTCATGGCAGACGTGCTTTTAACTGTGCCAGGAAATTCATTTCTCTCTCATCAATTTCTCAGGTTCAAAGCAGAGAGCAGCTGACAGGGCCATGGCCTTCGAAGAAAAAAGACTGAAAGGCACCGGGTTTAAGTTATGTCCCTCTGATAAACATTTCTGTCACACTGGACTCCTTCACAATGCTCATCACCCTTGTAATTATTGTCCTTACTGATCAGATCATCATCAGAGCCAAAATGTATTGATTATGTGCCAAGAATCGTAAAGTGTTTTACATAGTTAATCAAATTAAATCCTGGCAACTAACCTAACATATTTACTATTATTATTATTATTATTATTATTATTATTATTATTATCATTATTATTTCCTTTTTAAATATCAGGAGACTGAGACACAGAGAGGGTAAGTAACTTGCCCAGGATCACACAGCCAAGTGATGGAGGCAAAACCCATGTCTTTAACCCATATATTTCTCCACCTGGGTTGGTGGCATAGCAGGAAATACCCTACTTTTAGCTTCTTTGTTTCAAATGTTTAAACAATTTATTTTATCTAATCTATTTTTTTAAAAGAAAATTGCTATAAAAGACATTACTTAGTACAAATATTAGAATAGTGCGATTGAAACAGAAAAGGTACATGAGAAATATGATGTGGAGTCCAATGTTGGAAAAAAAAGGAAATAGAGTGTGTGCTTACTCCTTTTCTTCGCATAAACCTTATCATGAAATAATTCTTATCCACGTATTCACATATTCAACAAGCATATATCTCATCACCTAGTACATCCTCAGCACCATGCCAGGCACGGTGGGTAAAGCAAAAGCACAGACATAGACCCAAGATTTGACATTATCTTCCAGTTGAAAGGTCATACAATACTAAATTTAAGATTTTGTAGACACTGATTTCATTATTGGTATAGTGCATACATTTCCAAAATATAAAATTACCTGACAGGGGCTGGTCAGTTAGCTCAGATGGTTAGAGAGAGGTGTTGTGCCAAGGTTCAGATCCCCATAACAGCCAGTCACCAAATAAATAAATAAATAAATAAATAAATAATTGCCTTACAAACAGTGTTGGAAAATGCTGGACTTCCAGTGAGTGATGGAAACGTACTCATATATCTTTGCTCTCTCCTAAAATTCTCAATATGAAGGTATTTCAAAAAGTTCATGGAAAGATTAGTATTATCTTTTTATTCTATTTTTCCACAAACTTTTTGTAGTACCCTTTTATGTGACAGTAAATGAATTCTTAAAGACATTAACTCACGAGAATAAAAAGGATTAGAGAGTAAATTATAGGAAGAAAAATTCAGAAGCTGGCAAGTTCAATATGCCCAGGAAAGTTTAATCCTGAGCTAGCACTTGAGGGAACTGAGAAGCAACCTGAGTTGCACCACAGAATGCCCCAAAGTCTTCACATTAACAGATTAAGTTCACAGGATCTGGCAACCAAATAATACCCTCTAAGCAGGAAAATATGAATAGTTCAAGAAAATAGACCTAGATATTCTAACGATTGAGGTTCCCCAGTAAAACAGCAGAATAACTTACAGCAAAGCTTTTATTCTTAAAGGTCCATCCACATATGCAAAGTTAAACATCAGCTCTTTAGTGCCCTAGTCTTAAATAAGAGCAGGCAGCCTAGTTTATTTATGAGTAAAGCCTTTAATGTGAAAGAGAAAGATCAAAAAAGTCTGAACTAGGGCCGGCCTGGTGGCGCACTGGAGAGTGCACCGCTTGGGAGTGTGGCGGCACTCCCGCCGAGGGTTCAGATCCCATGTGGAGACCGGTTCCCGCTCACTGGCTGAGCGCGGTGCGGGCACAACAGCGAGGGTTGTGATCCCGTTGCTGGTCCCCGGTACGAGTGCGACACCGAGGGTTGTGATCCCGTTACCAGTCAGTAAAAAAGACAATAAGGAAAAAAAAAGTCTGAACTATCCTCAGGGACATATAAAAGGAGCTATTGACTACATGAAGTAAAAACTGGGTTCTATTTAAAAAACAAACAACTAGAAAATAATAAAGAGCTCTTGGAAGCTAAAACTCTAATAATGTAAGTGAAAAATTCATTAGAAAAACTGACACATAAAGATAAGGAAATCTCTCAGAAAGTAAGGGAAAGTAAAAGATTGAAAATAGCCAAGACAAGACAATTGGATGTTCAGTTTGAGAAATCCAACTTTCATATAATAGAAGTTCCAGGAAGGAAAAATATGGAAAACAGGAGAAAATTATCAAATAACCATTTGAGAAACAAAAGTTTTCAATTTGAAAGGTTGTTATTGATTGCCCAGACAATAAATGCAAACAGTCTATAAGAAGGCATATCACTATGAAATTCTGGAGTAGTGGTGACAGTGGTATAGTCCTAAAAGCTTCCAGAAATTAAAAACAAAAACAGATCACATACAAAAGGTAAGGATGGTAAAATACAATGGAAGATTCCAAAACTCTGAGGGAAAAAAATCATTTTTAACTCAAAATTCTATAACCAGCCAAGCTATTAGTTGTACATGCCGGTTGACTAAATACTTTTTCAGACATTCAAGATCTCAAAAATTTACTCCTATGCACCCTTTTTCAAGGAGTTACTTGAGGAGGTATTCCACCAAAGCAAGAGCATAAACCAAGAAACAAGAAAATATGTGATCCAGGGACAAGGGAATTCCAAAAGATGATGGCAAATGAAGATCATGAGCTGTCAGTTGTACACCAGAGCAGTTTAGAGCGGGTCCAAAGACTCAAAGAAGATAAAACTATTGAATCCCTGTGTTTGAGTGAATTGAAAGAATATTTCCACAATTTGAGGAGAATTGGGGATTAACTTAATGGTGAAGATAGAGAAAAAAAAGCAAATGAAACAAAAAGTGTATTAACTTTTGGAGAAACAAAAATTCGGGCAACCAAAAGAAAGAAAAAAAAGCAAATGAAACAAAAAGTGTATTAACTTTTGGAGAAACAAAAATTCGGGCAACCAAAAGAAAGAAAAAAAAGCAAATATTGCATAACAAATGGTACAATTCAAAATAGCCTTATACAGATATAATAATGCAACATTGTATGTTGATCTAACCAAAGTTATAACTATGATGGAAAGATGAATGGAGGAAAATTGTGACTAGATGTACTGGGGATAGGACTGGGAAAAACTTAATCCTCATTTTCCGAAAAGGGATGTCAATAGATAAAGCCTAAAATTAAAAGAATCAGGAAGTATCCATGTAAGTATGCTATGTAGAGATACAGAGTTAGATACTCAGTTGAAAGCAGTTACAGGACTCCAAGAACTGGTGTGACTTCCTAGAGGACTACTTTTTCATGCAATAATTCTAGTGTAACTATTTCACTCTATAACTATTGTTCATGTATAACTGATGAAAATTAAAAATAAATTTTAAAAATAAAAAGAAGAAAATGAGTGTGTAGGTATGTCTCAGGAGAAGGCAGGAAACGGACACTTTAATATGGTTTTTCTATGAAATACGAGTTTTAAGAAACTAACAATATCAAAGAGAATAAATGAAATACCCTTATCTTGATATATGTAAATCAACTTATTAGGTGAAATCCGTACTTTCTTATGAAGAATATTCACATAGTGCAAGCTCCCTAGAAAGGGGAAACCCTGAAAGAGGAAACAAGCCACACATTCAGCTAAGGAAAGCAGAAGCAGCTGAGAAGGACTAAAATAAAGTAAGACAGCTTCCTGAACACTGCTGAATGGGGCATCAGATTACAAAGAGGCAAAGCCTAAAGGTCCGTGGAATAATAGAGTGCAGCCAGAAGAAATTTAAAGAGAAAGGAGAAAAAAATTGACAGACTAATGGCAACCAAAGCCAGAAGCATGTCCCCTCACAGACGGGTCAAGTTACAGAATTTCCCCGACTTAAAAACTGGAAGTAGATTTTCCCACTTTCAGGAATGGTAAATTATATTAGAACACATTGTCCAGTCAGTCTAACCAAATGTTTGTCAAACATTGAGTAATCTTTACTTTAAGGCTTAAGAAATTTGGATTCTGCTGCAAAACAATCTGAAGAATAAATTGTTAAAATAAAAGACAGAAAAATAACCTGTTTTCTCTCATATTTTTCAAATATTGTGACAAGGGTAAGTTAGTTTACTATGGTAAATGGTATAACTATCATTAATTGTCTATTGTAGTGTATCCTTCCATAATTATTTCATAATTTCCTGCTATTATAACTTGAGCTAGAATAATCCATCACTAGGACCATTCTGTTTCTGTATGTAGAGTCAATTGAAATTAGGCTTGAATATGCAATTAAAGGATTGTTCAGGATCTTCCCTCCAGCTTTCTTGCCCTCCATGTCTTGGCCATTCTGGTACTTATTAGCACCTCCACTAGGGTGTTAGGAGAGAAAATGATGCAGATGTATTCAACAGTTTGTTTTTCTGTTTTCCAGCAAGACCACTCTCCAATATTGGCTTTAATTAGATTTGAAGACTACTTCTAAGTTTCATTTATTTGAACTCCCCCACCCTCCCTATTTTATAGATTCTGCCTTTGGCAATAAAAATTCAATTTTACATAGTTTTGTGGGTTCCTTTTGTTTTTTAACTCTTTAATGAGGGTGCCAGAGTCAGACCTGTAGTTGGAACTCACAACTTGAGGCTTTAGTGTGGGAGCAAGGAAGCCTCAGTAGGGTTTTATTTGTACAAAGCCTCAAAGATTTCACGGAAGAGATCACCGAGAATTTGGGGCTCATAGTTGGCCTCCACCCACAATCTCTCCACCTCTCCGCATCAAGAAAATAAAAAGGCAACCAAGAAGTAATGGCTTCTCCTTAACTGAGGAATTGTTCTGAGTGGAGAAGAAACTTACCCTGCAGAGAATGCCAGAGCCTGGCTACCCTAGGGGCAGAAGGAGAAGATGCTTTGAGGCACCTTCCAGGAAAAATTACGAGTGGGGAGGGTGGAGGATTGTGTGAACAGTTAGAATGAAAGAGGTGGCAGGGGACCTGCTGGCTAAGGGTTGGGGCACACCCAGAGAAGGTCGCCTTTTCTCTGATTCTGCAGAGACACATGGAAGAAGACGTCCGTGAGGGACCAGCGTAGTGGCAACCCCTGGGGAGATGTCATGTCATGACACCAGCAATGGGACAAGTGGTTAGTGTCTCCTAACAGGGGAAGCAGAGGGAAGGAGAGGGGACCCATCTTGGGTTACTGTAGCCTGAGGAAATAGAGCCGGGTTTAGTGATTCTTCTGTTTGGGAAAGTCAGGGAAACCCAAGAGTGAATAAAACATGCTTCCTGTTTTCAAGGAACTTTTAGCTTACCATCATTAGTTTTACTAAAACTATTTTTTTTAACAAATACTTTACATACCACATACTGAAATCATTTCCAGATGGATGAAAGAGCATATGTAAAACTGGAAGAAAATAGAATTGAAAAGTTATTATAAATTCGGAGAGAGAAGGGATTTCTAAGCATAAAAGCAGTGGAAAAACTGTAGAGGAAACTGCCAGATTTAATTACAAATAAAATGATAACTTCTGGATATTAAAATATGAATAAAATACAATTGGCTGAGAAAAATATTTTATTAAAATGTTAATATTTTAATATGTAAAGAACACATACAAATAAAAGTAAAAAACCATCATGCTCTAATAGAGAAGTGGACAAAAATCTTGAAAAATCAATTTACGGTAAATGAAATACATTCAGGAGACAAACGTGAAAAACAAGAAAATGTTTTCTCACAAGTACTTGAAGACGTGCAAATTAAAAATAAGGTGTCTTAAAAACACACCCATGCACAAAATTCTTAATGCTAATGAAGTTGTGGTAAAACAGGATCTTCCATATATTGCTAGTGACAATATAGATTACTACAACTTTTTGGAAAGCAACTGTAGTTTGGCAGTGTATCAAAAACCTCAAAAATGTTTATATTCACTGACTCTAATTATGCTTCTGCAAATCCATCTTACAAACTAATATAAAATGAGAATTTTAATTGACAAAATATTCACTAAGATTTGTTTATTTTGGAAAAAAATAAAAACAAGATAAATGTCCAAAAATGTTTAAATAAGTTATAATACAACAGTTGATTTAAAATGTTATGATGATCATAATAACATAGAAATGGCTGTACTACAGCATTAAATGAATAGGGCAGAGCACAAAATTATATATTCAGTTTGATTATACCTGTTTTTTAAAATAAAAAAAATTTTCTTTAAACATACAGAGAAAGGACTGAAAACAAAGTTTTCTTTGTTTTCATTAGTTGTCTTGGGGACTGTGGATATTTATTTTATTTTTTTAATTTTTCTTGTTTTCTGATTTCAAGAAATTCTTTATAGTATAAACACCTATTTAAAAATAAATGGTCACAAAAATTACTTGCATTAATTTTTTATATTTTTTATATTATATATATTATATTTTTTATATTAATTTCTATACATTAATAATGAAAAATTTATAAAGGAAATTCAGAAAACAATTCCATTTACAATAGAATCAAAAAGAACAAAATTCTTAAGTTATAAACCTAACCAAAGAGGTGAAAGACTTTCACATTGCTATAAAACATTGCTGAAAGAAGTTAAAGAAGACAAATGCATGCTCATGGACTGGAAGACTTAATATCGTAGAAATGTCAATACTACCCAAAATAATCTACAGATTCAATGCAATCACAATCAAAATCCCAATGGCATTTTTGGCAGAAACAGAAAAACTTATCCCGAAATTCATATGGAATCTCAAGAGACCCCAAATAGTCAAAACAATTTTGAAAAAGAAGAACTGAGTTGGAGGACTCACACTTGCTGATTTCAAAAGATATTGCAAAGCCACAGTAATCAAAACAGTGTGGTACTGGGTATAAAAAGAGACAAGTAGACCAATGATATAGAATAAAGAGCCCAGAAATAAACCCTCCTGTATATGGTCAAATGATCTTCAACAAGGGTGACAAGACCATTGAATGGAGAAAGGACAGTCTCTTCAACAAATGGTGCTGGGAAAATTTGATATCCACATGCAAAAGAATGAAATGGGACCCTTACCTTACAACATATACAAAAATTAACTCAAAACGGATTAAAGACCTAACTGTAAGACCTACAACTATAAAAGTCTTAGAAGAAACATAAGGAAAAATCTTCATGACATGGGATTTAACAATGACTTTTTGGATATAACATCAAAAGCACAGGCAACAAAAGCAAATGTAGACAAATGATACTACATCAAACTTAAAAACTTTTGTGCATGAAAAGGCACAATCAACAGAGTGCAAAGGCAACCTATGAAATTGATTTTTGCATATCATATATCTGATAAGAGGTCAATATCCAGAATATATAAAGAAGTCCTACAACTCAACAACAAAAAAATCAAAACAGCTGATTAAAAAATGGGCAAAAACTACTTTTTAAAAAGTGGACAAAGCTCTTGAATAGACATTTCTGCAAAAAAGATATACAAATAGCCAACAAGCATTATGAAAAGATGCTTGACATCACTGATCATCAGAAAAATGTAAATCAATACCACAAGGAACTATCACCTCACACCCATTATGATAGACACTATCAAGAAAACAGAAAATAAGTATAGACAAGAATGTGGAGAAATCAGAACCCTTGCACTGTTGATGAGAATATAAAATGGTATCACCACTATAAAAAGCAATATGGTAGTTCTTCAAAAAATTAAAAATAGAATTACCACATAATCCATTAATCCAAGATATATATATATCCAAAAGACATATACATCCAAAAGAATTGAAAGCAGGGTCTCAAGAAGATATTTGCATGCCCATATTCATAGCAGCACTATTAACAATTGCCAAGATGCGGAAGCAACCTAAATGTTCCTCAATGGATGAATGTATGAACAAAATGTGGTATATACATACAATGGAATATTATTAAACCATAAAAAGGAAGGAAATCCTATCACATGCTACAAAATGGATAAACCTTGAGGACATTATGTTAGGTGAAATAAGCCATTCACAAAAAGACAAATACTGTATGATTCCACTAATATAAGGTATCTAAAGTAGTCAAACTCATAGAAACAGAAAGTAGAATGTTAGTTAACAGGGACTACAGACAGGGACGAAAGGAAGGTGTTATTAATGAATGGGTAAAGAGTTTCAGATCTGCAAGATGAGAAAATTCTGGAGATCTGTTTTACAACAGTGTGAATATACTTACACTTCTGAACTGCACACCTAAAAATGTTTAATATAATAAATTTTGTCGTGTGTTTTTTATCACAATAAAAAATTAAGAAGTCAAAAATAAAATAAAATAAATTGCCATTGAACACCTACCCAAGTGTTCACATTTAAATAAAAGTTTTTGAGAGTTGTCTGTACTTCAAATCATTCCAATACTCTCTTGAAATTATTTCATATCATTGTTACCACACAGTTTCCATATTATAAAATCAATGTTCAATTCTTTGTTTTCATTCTTGCTTTTTAGTAACACCTTTATTGAGATATGATTCAGTTATAATACCATTCACCTATTTAAAGTATACAATTCAATGATTTTTGGTATATTCACAGAGTTATGTAACCATGATCATAATCAATGTTAGAATATTTTCATCACCCCCTCAAAAAATCTCTATACATATGACTTCACTTTTACTCACAGCCCTGGCCCTTAGACAACCACTAATCTAAATTCTGTCTCTATATAATTACCTAGTCTTGACATTTCATGTAAATGGAATCATCTAATGTGTGATCTTCTATAACTGGCATCTTTCATTTAGCCTAACGTTTTCGAGGTTCATCCCTGTTGCACCATGTATCAGTACTTAATTCCATTTTATTTCTAAATAACATTCCATTGTATAAATGTACCACACTTTATTTACCCATTTGTCAGCTGATGAACATTTGGGTTGTTTCCACCTTTGGGCTGCTATGAATAATCTTGCTATAAACATTCATATACAAGTTTTTGTGTAGACATATGTTTCCATTTCTCCAGGGTGTATACCTGGGAGTAGAATTGCTGGGTCATTTGGTAACTTCATTTTTAACCTTTTGAGAAACCAAACATTGTTTTCCAAAGCAGCTGAGCTATTTTACATTCCAACCGGCAAAGTATGAGGGTTGCCAGTTTCTCCAAATCCTTGCTAACACTTGTCATTATCTTTTTAATTGTAGCCTTCCTAGTGGGTATGAAATCGTACCTCAATATGGTCTTGATTTTCATTTTATTTAATTTTCAGGGCTAATGATGTTAAGCGTCTTTTCATGTGTTTATTGGCCATTTTTGTATTTTCATGGAAGATATTTCTATTTAGATTCCTTTTCCATTTTTAAATTTGATTATTATGTCTTTTATTATT
This sequence comes from Galeopterus variegatus, assembly GCF_000696425.1. Classification (NCBI taxonomy): domain Eukaryota; kingdom Metazoa; phylum Chordata; class Mammalia; order Dermoptera; family Cynocephalidae; genus Galeopterus; species Galeopterus variegatus. The sequence goes on along the minus strand of NW_007732308.1, from coordinate 91,655 downwards.
AAATTGTAAGAGTTCTTTAAATATTCTATATACATGTCCCTTATTAGATATATAATTTGCAGATATTTTCTCCCATTCTGTGGGTTGTCCTTCCACTTTCCAATAGTGTCCTTTGCTGCACAAAAGTGTTTAATTTTGGTGAAGTCCAATTTATTTTTATTCTTTTGTTGCTCATGCTTTTGGTGTCATATCTATGAATCCATTGCCAAATCCAAGGTCAAAAAGATTTAAGGTTTTTCTAAGACTTTATAGTTTTCATTCTTACATTTAAGTCTTAGATCAATTTTGAATTGCTTTTTGTATATGGTGTGAGGTAGGAGTCCAACTTTATTCTTTTGCATGTGGATATCCCATTGTCCCAGCATCATTTGTTGAAAGACTATTTTTCTCCCACTAATTTGCCTTGGCATCCTTGTCAAACATCACATGACTATAGGGCTGGCTGGTTAGCTCAGTTGATTAGAGTGCAGTGCTGTAACACCAAGGTCAAGGGTTCAGATTCCCATACTGGCCAGCAGCCAAAAGAAAAAAAAATCAATTGACAAAATATGAGTGTTTATTTCCAGACTCTCAATTCTATTCCACTGACTTATATGTCAGTCCTTATGACAGTACCACACTGTCTTGATTGCTGTAGTTTTATAGCAATTTTTAAGTCAGAAAGTATGAGTTCTCCAACTTTGTTTTGCTTTTTCAAGATTATTTAACAATTTCCATGTGAGGTTTAGGATAAGCCTGACAATTCTGAAAAGAAGGCAGTTGGAATTTTGATAGGAATTGCATTAGATCTGTTGATCAATTTGGTAGTATTGCCATCTTAACGCTATTGAGTCTTTTGGTCTATGAACATAGGATGTATTTCCATTTGTTTATGTCTTCTTTGATTTCTTTCATCAATGATTTATAGTTTTCAGAGAATAAGTTTTGGACTTCTTTAGTTTATTCCAAAGCATTTTATTCTTTTTGATGCTATTGTAAATACAATTGTTTTCCTCATTTTATTTTTGGATTATTCATTGTGTGTAGATATACAATTAATTTTTGTATACTGATCTTGTATCCTGCAACCTTATTGAACTTATTTATTAATTCTTTGTTTTCCTCTTTATTTTATTTTTTTTAATTTACATATTTCATTTTATAATCTCTACAATTATTTGAAATGGCTCTTTAAAGTGTTCCAACAACATGCAAATATCAAATTAATTTTAACAAAGGAAAATGGATAAACTTTCAAAAGCAAATTAATTTCTAAGAAAATTAACATGTCCACTTAATAAAAAGAAATCAAGAACAGAAATTAAATATTTAAGTTTAGAAACATAAATTACATAAAAAATCAATGAAACAGAATATAAACACAGGGTACTTCAAAAAACTCATGGAAAAATAGAATTGAAAGATAATGGAAATCTTTCCATGAACTTTTTGTTTGTTTAAATGTTTCCTTTAAAAAAAAAAGACTAATTTCATAGAAAATATATTCTCTGACCACAGTAACAGAAGGAAATTTAGAAAACTCATAAATACGTGGAAATTAAACAACACTGTCCTAAAAACAATGTATAAAAAGAAAACTCACAGGGAAATTAGACAGTACTATGAGATAAAGATCAAAGTGCAACATATCAAAATTTACAGTATGCAGGACTCACACAGTGCTCAGAGGAAAATTTATACTTGTAAACACCTATATTAAAAATAAGAAAAATTTCGAATCAGTAATGTAAACTTCGACTTTGAGAAAATAAAAAAAAGTAGAGCAAACTAAACCAAAAGAAAATATAAGTAGGAAATAACAAAGATTACAACAGAAATAACAAAGATTACAACAGAAATAACAAAGATTACAACAG
>NW_007732308.1:59505-89789 GCF_000696425.1 Galeopterus variegatus | reverse complement strand
GGTTCGGATCCCACATACAGACTGGCTGCTCACTGGCTGAGCGAGGGGCGGGCGCAACACCGAGGGTTGCAATCCCGTTGCCGGTCCCGGTCCGGTACGGGCGCGACACTGAGGGTTGCGATCCGATGCCGGTCACGAAAAAAAGACAAAAAGGAAAAAAAAAAAAAGATGAAGTAGAAAAAAATTCAGTCTCAAGTAGTAATATGACTAAAAAAGAAATAATAAAAACAAGTGAATTAAGCACAAGTCAAAATTAAGAAAAGAACAAAACATTAGGGAAAATTTAAAAAACAGCAATTAAAGCATACATAATGAATTCAAAGAAGTAGAACAAGTTAATGCATAAATAAATCATTGAATAAAAATCACTAAAACAGATAAACCACTAACTATTTTAAAAGAAATAAAATCACATATATACAAAATTAGCAATAAAAAGAGAATATGATCAAAACAGAGGACTTTTTTTTTAAATTTTAGGAGATAACTTTACATAACTATAGAAATAAATTTGAACATCTAGAACATGTAACTTTCTAGAAAACCATAATTTACCAAAACTGGCCCCAATGAAGATAAAAAGTCTGAACAGACAAGTTTCTATAGCAGAGATAGAGGGGACTGCCCAGTCCCTCCCTCCACAACCCACAGGCATTCAGCCCAAATTCCCACTGACTTCTACCAAACCTTAAAGGCCAGGTAATCTTGATGCTACTTAAATTATTTCAGAGCACAGAAGGAATATTTCTAAATTCTTTTTAAGAATAACGTTTTAACAAACCTGACAAAGACTGCTTTAAAAAAAGAAACTACAGACCAATCTTATTTAAACTATCAGTGTAAAAGTTCTAAGTAAATACTAGCAAGCAGAATCTAACAGTTATTTTAAAAATCATGAACATGATCTTTTTACTCTATGGGTTTCTTCCAGATGCAAGGATGATTCAATATTAGAAAATATTCACTTATCACATTAATTGGTCAAAAGAGAAAAATAAGAGAGTGTGCTAAGAAGATATTTGATAAAATTAAACATTTATTCCCAACTTTAAAAAAGAGACTCAAAGAAAAAGGAATCTATGAGTAATTCCTTAATCCAATTTTTAAAAACTTACACATAACCAATGTTAATTATTTTGGTTTTTATAAGTGTATTAAGGTCATATAAGATGTTAACATTAGGGAAAGCTGAGTAAAGGATATACAAAAATTCTCTGTACTATCTTTGCAACTCTTCTATATTTCTAAAATTATTTCAAAATAAAAAGTTAAAAACTTATAAACACACAGACATTGGAGGCATTCCCACTGAAAACAGGAATGATATGAGAACACCCAATACTTGCCACTATGATTTAACATTTTATTGGTCAAAGATATTCACAAAGAAAAATTGAAGTCTAAAAATTGTGACGAGAGGAAAAACAAATTCTGTCTGCAGATTCTATTTTTGGTATGTATACCTAAAAAGAAAAAGAAAAAAAAAAAACAAGGATTAATAGAAAAACTAACTCAAACAGTAAGAGAATTGTGTTAGGTAGCAGGACATAAAATTAACATAGAGAAATCAATAGACTACAAATATGTAAACAAAAACCAGCTAGAATTTATCAAAAAAAGGGATTCCTTTTTTAAAAAAAAATAGATCATTTATTATACATATTTATAGTTGCATACAATGTGTGATAGTCAAATCATCATTACAGTACGTAATCATTCTTTTATCTGTTAGCCAATTTCTCATTAACCCGCGTCCCCCTCCCCTCCAGTTTTCCACCTCTAGTAACCACAGTTTTTCCCTCCCCAAGAAAAGAATTCCTTTTACAATAACAATAAAAGAGATAACATATTCTCTCTGACAGAGCCACGGCTTGTGTGGTTGGTGATATCAGGGCCAGAGGATGCGATACTTTGCTAGAACGTTAGGGACAATAGTCATATACGGGAGGGTTAAACAAGTAAGTAAATATATTGATGATAATAACAGCCAGGTTTATTTATTTATTTATTGGTGGCTGGCTGGTATGGGGATCCGAAGCCTTGACCTTGGTGTTGGGAGCCAGGTTTAGTTAAGTGTTGAAAGAGTATAGAAAGGAGAGAGTCTAGAATGAACCCTATAATATCAAGTTGTAATTAGAGGTATCAGTGTGAACTCATGGTTTTTAACAGAGATAGATGCATACAGAGATGTAGATATAGAAATAGACAAAAACGTATGTGTGTGTGTGTATATATGTGTGTGTGCTCATACATATATGTCCTAGCTCTGTCCTTTGACAGGGCCTAAAGTAATGACACTCTGGAGCAGACTTAGCACAAGATTTTAGTTTCTGGATTCTGACTTTTTAGTTTTTGAATTCTTGATTATTCACCACAGAAGGAAACCTGGGCTTCTTGAAGAAATGGCTGATTCCAGAGCAGGAAAACTACAAAATGAGCCTAGAACACCTTGTACCTCCAAATAAGGAAATGCTCAGGAATAATAGGGGCATGTCAAAAGGACACAAGAGCTGGCTTGAAGGGTCTCCCACTAGCTGAAACTGAGACAATTTGAGCATTAAAATAATCAGTGGTAGTAAAAAGATTAGGAATGAATAGTCATAGTGAATGGAATAGAAATCCATACTGATATATATAAATAATTGAATAAATATGTGAGGGGGAAAAAGCTCTACCTTACAATAGAATGCCAACTAATATTAATTGCTAATAAGTACATAATACTGATCAGTTATGCTCATGGCGAAGTTCTGCAGACATCTTACAAGTGATGTGGCTAGATAAACAGACATCCTAATTAATATCACCGGTAATGGGACAAATTGACATTATGCACCTCCTGATATGAAGCACTAAGAACTCAGCACCACTTCTGTGGCAGTCCCGCAAAAGGAACTCAAATCACGAGGAAACAATATACAAACCCTAACTGGCCTGAATCCTTCAAAACTATCAGGTTCATAAATGACAAGAAAAGGCTGAGCGACTGTGGCTTATAGAAGTACATGACAACCCAGTGCAACACATAATCCTGGGCTAGATCATGGTCCTATAGTGGACATTATTAGGACAACTGGCGAAATTTGAATGGGGTCTTGGGATTTGATGGTAATTTATATCATTTCTGGAGTTCCATAGTTACACTGCATCCATGTTGGAGAGTCCTTGTTTTAGGAAATAGAAAAATACTAAAAGAGTAATTAGATACCTTATGTGTACCACTTACTCTCAAATGGTTAGAATAAAAAATAATTATAAGTATATGTAGACAAAATAAGGAAAACATCAAATTTAACAATTGGGGAATCTTCACTGAGTGAAGAAAATTTGGGAGATCTTTGTAGCATTCTTGCAATTTTCTGTAAGTTTTAAATTATTTCAAACTAAAAAATTAAAAAGAAAATACTAAGTATATGTAGACAAAATAAGGAAAACATCAAATTTAACAATTGGGGAATCTTCACTGAGGGAAGAAAATTTGGGAGATCTTTGTAGCATTCTTGCAATTTTCTGTAAGTTTTAAATTATTTCAAACTAAAAAATTAAAAAGAAAATAGTTAGGCAAAGCTTAACAAAACTTCAAAATCTTTGTGGGGAAAACAATTTTTTTCTTTTAAAATAAACTTTTTATTGGGCCGACTCCGTGGCGCACTCGGGAGAGTGCAGAGCTGGGAGCGCAGCAACGCTCCCGCCCGGTTTGGATCCTATATAGGAATGGCCGGTGCGCTCACTGGTTGAGCGTCGTGCAGGCGACACCACACCAAGGGTTGCGATCCCCTTACCAGTCACAAAAAAGACAAAGACAAAAAAAATAAATAAATAAATAAACTTTTTATTTTGGAATAATTGTAGATGTAGAGAAAATTTTCAAAGATAATACAGGGAGTTCCCATATACCCTTTACCCAACATCTTCTAATGTTAACATCTCATATTAGCATGTATATTTGTGAAAACTATGAAATCAACCTGGGTACATTACTATTAACTAAACTCCAGAGGTTTTTTTTTTTTTTTTTTCATATATCCCAGGTTTTTTTTATTAAGGTTCTTTTTCTGTTCCATGATCCAGTTTAGGATCCCACGTTTCATTTAGCCATCATGTCTCCTTAGTCTCCTCTGGGCTGTGACAGTTTCTCAGTCTTTCCTGATTTTTTATGATGGATAGTCTGGAGGTGCACTGGTCAGCTCTTTTGTACAATGTGCCACAAATGGGTTCGTTTGATGCTTTTCTCGTGGTTAAACTGTAATTGTGGGTTTTGGAGAAAAGCTCCATAGAGGTAGAGTGCCATTTTTATTACATCCTATCAGGGTGAACATGATATCCATATGTGTTGTGTCTTGTTTGTGACAACTTGTAAAATAAGACGCATAGATATTCCTTTCATCAATCAGCAGATGTTGAAGATTCAATAAGGCTGGGGGTTTATTCGTGGCTGTAGAACAGAGGACTGGTGAAGTTATACCTGGAACCTAGATTATTTGCATTGGCAGCTGGACTATACTCCCAAGGTGGGGAAAACTTCAAAACACTTTAAACAAGTACAGAAGAGGCCTCAAACAAATGAAAAGACTTACATTCTTGAATAAAAAGATGCCATAAAGATGGATATTCTACCTAAATTAACTTATAAATTTAAAATAATTTCAATTTTGAGACTTCCAGTCAAGATGGTGGGGATAGGCGGTCCCCAGCGTCACTCTCTCCCACAAATCGACCAATTTACAACTATAAAAATGTAACATCAGCCTAGCTGGGGCCGCTGGAGCTCAGGTGAAGAGGAGGAGAGACCGATGGAACTCATGAAGGCGGGAGAGATGATGAGAGAAAGAAAAAAACTGCTCTCAGCGTTTGGGCTGCGGCCACTTTAATGCTGGAGCGCACAGAGCAGGAGCCGGCAGAAGCCACAGCTGTGCCCTTCAGATGGAGTTAGTTGGAGGCGGAAGGGGAGAAGAGGACTTTGGGTGGCCCCCAGGACAGCAAGACCACTAATAGGATGGGCCGCTGGAGCTCAGGTGAAGAGGAGGAGAGACCGATGGAACTCATGAAGGCGGGAGAGACGATGAGAGAAAGAAAAAAACTGCTCTCAGCGTTTGGGCTGCGGCCACTTTAATGCTGGAGCACACAGAGCAGGAGCCGGCAGAAGCCACAGCTGTGCCCTTCAGATGGAGTTACTTGGAGGCAGAAGGGGAGAAGAGGACTTTGGGTGGCCCCCAGGACAGCAAGACCACTAATAGGGCTCCTGTGGACCCACGCAGGAGCGAGGAGCCAGAACAACTGAAAAAAGGGAACCACTCAGAGGCCGGTGAGTCATCGCAAGGGACCAGTGCAGGGCCCATCCCATGGGAAATGTTTGCAGCACGGGCAGTGGGGGAGACGGGCCCACCAGGGGAACACTGGGACACAACAAGGACAGTTGATCTGCCCCCCAGTCAGCATAGGACCACTCAGAGGAGACTGGTCAGGAATGCAGAATTGCATGGGGTGCAATTTGATGAAAAAACTCAGGCCCAGATCAGAGTTTCTACACAACCCAGGTGCACTGAGTATCTGGAGAGCCTGAAGTACCTATAAGGTCAACCATTAAACCCTGTTATCCAATAATCGTACTTCTGAAAATTTATCCTGTTAATATACTCATAGACATAGGAACAAGTTTCTTCATTACAGCATTTTTGTAAGAGCAAAAGGTTGGAAGCATCTTAATCCAATTAAGGAGGGGGCAGGGGGAGGGAAAGGGGAGGAGGAGGGATTGGACAAGGGGCATAAAGAATAATTACAGTTTGTAACAATATATATGCTAGTAATAATGATTTGATCAACATATCTCAATGTTGAACCCCCAAAATATGTATAATTAATTTTGATTCAATAAAAATTAAATTAAAAAAAAAAAATTTCAATTTTAAAAAATGTAGCTCTTTATATATCCAATAGGCTTAATTTGAAAAAGAGACATACGGGCTGTAAAATTTATATAGAAAATAAACAAAAAGAGCCAGGAAAATTCAGAAACAGACAAGCATTAAGGGAGCACTAGTTTATCAGATATTAATATGTACTATAAAACCTAAATAATGAAAATATTGTGGCATGATGTACAAATAGACAGATCATTGAAACAGAATAGAATGTCCAAAAAAAGACTCAAGAACATAAAAGAATTTTGTAGATGATTAAAATGGTGTTTTAAGTCAGTGTAGAAAAGATAGACTTTTCAATAAAATTATGTTGGGACACCTGAATGACCAAGTAGAACCCAAATTAGATGCAGACCTCACATCATACATTAGGATACATTATCAATGAGTCAAAGACTTAAGTGGCAAAAACGAAGTCATGAGGAGTACCAGAAATAGAGAGTAAATGCCTTTATATCATCTAAGTGGGAAAGTCTTCTCAAAGCCATACAACAGACAATTGACATTTTCAACTACAAAAAGAGGGAACATGTTTGCATGGGAAAAAATTAACAGCATAAACAAAGTCAAAGAGAAATAAACTGAGAGAAAATATTTGTACCTCATATCACAGCAAAGGGCTAATCTCCCTAATTTAAAAAGAGTTCCTGGAATTTAATAAGAAAAAGACCAAAGGATGAGCAAGAAGTTTACAGAAATGGAAATATGAATGATCTTTAAATATATGAGAATTGCTAATTAAAGCTACCCTGCAATAACATTTCCATTATAGAAATGGAAAATAGATGTCCAAAATCCAAAGATTTGATAGTTATCACTGGTGAGGCATAGGGAACAAGGCTCTCTCAGGTATTGCTAGTGGAAATACAAGTTGGTATAAGCTTTAGGGAAAATAATTTGGCAATATCTATTAAAATTACAAAATCATTTACCCTGTTATCCAATCATCTTACTTCTGAAAATTGATCCTGTTGATATACTCATAGACAGAGGAACAAGTTTATTCATTACAGCATTTTTGTAAGAGCAAAAGATTGGAAGCATCTTAATTGGATTAAATGGATCTTAATCTGCCATCGATGAGAACTGGTTAGATTATGATCCACCATATAATAAAGCCTATAATAAAACACTAGGCACATGAATAATAATATTAATAATACTAACAGTAATAAGCATGAATAAGCCTTTTACTTCTACTGAAAAATTTGAATAATGTATGTTTAAATTAAAAGCAAGATGGAAGACCACAGTGAATGTAACTGAGAATGCCACAGTGGGCTTCCTTTTGTGAAAGAAAGAAGAGAAATCAGAATATATATTCATATTTGTTTGTATTTGCATACGAACTCCAGAAAGGAAAACAAAAATAGAACAATAGTCATTAGCAGCGGTAGGGGAAAGAGACAGATGGGAGCAAGGACAGGAATGGGTTTCCACTGCATATCTTTTATATTAATTTGATTTTTTGAATCACATCGATGTTTTTCCTGTTCAAAACCAGTAAAATTTAATAGTAACAAATACTTAAAATCAAACCTCTATCTGCACAAGTTCGCCTTAAAACGAATGCCTTGAGTCCACTTCCCGACTGCCGCTTTCTGTCCTAGATTGCACCGTCGCCACTCCCTTCACCCAGTTTTCCTCAAGCCAACTGAGTCATGGCAGACGTGCTTTTAACTGTGCCAGGAAATTCATTTCTCTCTCATCAATTTCTCAGGTTCAAAGCAGAGAGCAGCTGACAGGGCCATGGCCTTCGAAGAAAAAAGACTGAAAGGCACCGGGTTTAAGTTATGTCCCTCTGATAAACATTTCTGTCACACTGGACTCCTTCACAATGCTCATCACCCTTGTAATTATTGTCCTTACTGATCAGATCATCATCAGAGCCAAAATGTATTGATTATGTGCCAAGAATCGTAAAGTGTTTTACATAGTTAATCAAATTAAATCCTCGCAACTAACCTAACATATTTACTATTATTATTATTATTATTATTATTATTATTATTATTATCATTATTATTTCCTTTTTAAATATCAGGAGACTGAGACACAGAGAGGGTAAGTAACTTGCCCAGGATCACACAGCCAAGTGATGGAGGCAAAACCCATGTCTTTAACCCATATATTTCTCCACCTGGGTTGGTGGCATAGCAGGAAATACCCTACTTTTAGCTTCTTTGTTTCAAATGTTTAAACAATTTATTTTATCTAATCTATTTTTTTAAAAGAAAATTGCTATAAAAGACATTACTTAGTACAAATATTAGAATAGTGCGATTGAAACAGAAAAGGTACATGAGAAATATGATGTGGAGTCCAATGTTGGAAAAAAAAGGAAATAGAGTGTGTGCTTACTCCTTTTCTTCGCATAAACCTTATCATGAAATAATTCTTATCCACGTATTCACATATTCAACAAGCATATATCTCATCACCTAGTACATCCTCAGCACCATGCCAGGCACGGTGGGTAAAGCAAAAGCACAGACATAGACCCAAGATTTGACATTATCTTCCAGTTGAAAGGTCATACAATACTAAATTTAAGATTTTGTAGACACTGATTTCATTATTGGTATAGTGCATACATTTCCAAAATATAAAATTACCTGACAGGGGCTGGTCAGTTAGCTCAGATGGTTAGAGAGAGGTGTTGTGCCAAGGTTCAGATCCCCATAACAGCCAGTCACCAAATAAATAAATAAATAAATAAATAAATAAATAAATAAATAAATAAATAAATAAATAAATAAATAAATAAATAAATAAATAAATAAATAAATAAATAAATAAATAAATAAATAAATAAATAAATAAATAAATAAATAAATAAATAAATAAATAAATAAATAAATAAATAAATAAATAAATAAATAAATAAATAAATAAATAAATAAATAAATAAATAAATAAATAAATAAATAAATAAATAAATAAATAAATAAATAAATAAATAAATAAATAAATAAATAAATAAATAAATAAATAAATAAATAAATAAATAATTGCCTTACAAACAGTGTTGGAAAATGCTGGACTTCCAGTGAGTGATGGAAACGTACTCATATATCTTTGCTCTCTCCTAAAATTCTCAATATGAAGGTATTTCAAAAAGTTCATGGAAAGATTAGTATTATCTTTTTATTCTATTTTTCCACAAACTTTTTGTAGTACCCTTTTATGTGACAGTAAATGAATTCTTAAAGACATTAACTCACGAGAATAAAAAGGATTAGAGAGTAAATTATAGGAAGAAAAATTCAGAAGCTGGCAAGTTCAATATGCCCAGGAAAGTTTAATCCTGAGCTAGCACTTGAGGGAACTGAGAAGCAACCTGAGTTGCACCACAGAATGCCCCAAAGTCTTCACATTAACAGATTAAGTTCACAGGATCTGGCAACCAAATAATACCCTCTAAGCAGGAAAATATGAATAGTTCAAGAAAATAGACCTAGATATTCTAACGATTGAGGTTCCCCAGTAAAACAGCAGAATAACTTACAGCAAAGCTTTTATTCTTAAAGGTCCATCCACATATGCAAAGTTAAACATCAGCTCTTTAGTGCCCTAGTCTTAAATAAGAGCAGGCAGCCTAGTTTATTTATGAGTAAAGCCTTTAATGTGAAAGAGAAAGATCAAAAAAGTCTGAACTAGGGCCGGCCTGGTGGCGCACTGGAGAGTGCACCGCTTGGGAGTGTGGCGGCACTCCCGCCGAGGGTTCAGATCCCATGTGGAGACCGGTTCCCGCTCACTGGCTGAGCGCGGTGCGGGCACAACAGCGAGGGTTGTGATCCCGTTGCTGGTCCCCGGTACGAGTGCGACACCGAGGGTTGTGATCCCGTTACCAGTCAGTAAAAAAGACAATAAGGAAAAAAAAAGTCTGAACTATCCTCAGGGACATATAAAAGGAGCTATTGACTACATGAAGTAAAAACTGGGTTCTATTTAAAAAACAAACAACTAGAAAATAATAAAGAGCTCTTGGAAGCTAAAACTCTAATAATGTAAGTGAAAAATTCATTAGAAAAACTGACACATAAAGATAAGGAAATCTCTCAGAAAGTAAGGGAAAGTAAAAGATTGAAAATAGCCAAGACAAGACAATTGGATGTTCAGTTTGAGAAATCCAACTTTCATATAATAGAAGTTCCAGGAAGGAAAAATATGGAAAACAGGAGAAAATTATCAAATAACCATTTGAGAAACAAAAGTTTTCAATTTGAAAGGTTGTTATTGATTGCCCAGACAATAAATGCAAACAGTCTATAAGAAGGCATATCACTATGAAATTCTGGAGTAGTGGTGACAGTGGTATAGTCCTAAAAGCTTCCAGAAATTAAAAACAAAAACAGATCACATACAAAAGGTAAGGATGGTAAAATACAATGGAAGATTCCAAAACTCTGAGGGAAAAAAATCATTTTTAACTCAAAATTCTATAACCAGCCAAGCTATTAGTTGTACATGCCGGTTGACTAAATACTTTTTCAGACATTCAAGATCTCAAAAATTTACTCCTATGCACCCTTTTTCAAGGAGTTACTTGAGGAGGTATTCCACCAAAGCAAGAGCATAAACCAAGAAACAAGAAAATATGTGATCCAGGGACAAGGGAATTCCAAAAGATGATGGCAAATGAAGATCATGAGCTGTCAGTTGTACACCAGAGCAGTTTAGAGCGGGTCCAAAGACTCAAAGAAGATAAAACTATTGAATCCCTGTGTTTGAGTGAATTGAAAGAATATTTCCACAATTTGAGGAGAATTGGGGATTAACTTAATGGTGAAGATAGAGAAAAAAAAGCAAATGAAACAAAAAGTGTATTAACTTTTGGAGAAACAAAAATTTGGGCAACCAAAAGAAAGAAAAAAAAGCAAATATTGCATAACAAATGGTACAATTCAAAATAGCCTTATACAGATATAATAATGCAACATTGTATGTTGATCTAACCAAAGTTATAACTATGATGGAAAGATGAATGGAGGAAAATTGTGACTAGATGTACTGGGGATAGGACTGGGAAAAACTTAATCCTCATTTTCCGAAAAGGGATGTCAATAGATAAAGCCTAAAATTAAAAGAATCAGGAAGTATCCATGTAAGTATGCTATGTAGAGATACAGAGTTAGATACTCAGTTGAAAGCAGTTACAGGACTCCAAGAACTGGTGTGACTTCCTAGAGGACTACTTTTTCATGCAATAATTCTAGTGTAACTATTTCACTCTATAACTATTGTTCATGTATAACTGATGAAAATTAAAACTAAATTTTAAAAATAAAAAGAAGAAAATGAGTGTGTAGGTATGTCTCAGGAGAAGGCAGGAAACGGACACTTTAATATGGAATTCTAGTGTAACTATTTCACTCTATAACTATTGTTCATGTATAACTGATGAAAATTAAAAATAAATTTTAAAAATAAAAAGAAGAAAATGAGTGTGTAGGTATGTCTCAGGAGAAGGCAGGAAACGGACACTTTAATATGCTTTTTCTATGAAATACGAGTTTTAAGAAACTAACAATATCAAAGAGAATAAATGAAATACCCTTATCTTGATATATGTAAATCAACTTATTAGGTGAAATCCGTACTTTCTTATGAAGAATATTCACATAGTGCAAGCTCCCTAGAAAGGGGAAACCCTGAAAGAGGAAACAAGCCACACATTCAGCTAAGGAAAGCAGAAGCAGCTGAGAAGGACTAAAATAAAGTAAGACAGCTTCCTGAACACTGCTGAATGGGGCATCAGATTACAAAGAGGCAAAGCCTAAAGGTCCGTGGAATAATAGAGTGCAGCCAGAAGAAATTTAAAGAGAAAGGAGAAAAAAATTGACAGACTAATGGCAACCAAAGCCAGAAGCATGTCCCCTCACAGACGGGTCAAGTTACAGAATTTCCCCGACTTAAAAACTGGAAGTAGATTTTCCCACTTTCAGGAATGGTAAATTATATTAGAACACATTGTCCAGTCAGTCTAACCAAATGTTTGTCAAACATTGAGTAATCTTTACTTTAAGGCTTAAGAAATTTGGATTCTGCTGCAAAACAATCTGAAGAATAAATTGTTAAAATAAAAGACAGAAAAATAACCTGTTTTCTCTCATATTTTTCAAATATTGTGACAAGGGTAAGTTAGTTTACTATGGTAAATGGTATAACTATCATTAATTGTCTATTGTAGTGTATCCTTCCATAATTATTTCATAATTTCCTGCTATTATAACTTGAGCTAGAATAATCCATCACTAGGACCATTCTGTTTCTGTATGTAGAGTCAATTGAAATTAGGCTTGAATATGCAATTAAAGGATTGTTCAGGATCTTCCCTCCAGCTTTCTTGCCCTCCATGTCTTGGCCATTCTGGTACTTATTAGCACCTCCACTAGGGTGTTAGGAGAGAAAATGATGCAGATGTATTCAACAGTTTGTTTTTCTGTTTTCCAGCAAGACCACTCTCCAATATTGGCTTTAATTAGATTTGAAGACTACTTCTAAGTTTCATTTATTTGAACTCCCCCACCCTCCCTATTTTATAGATTCTGCCTTTGGCAATAAAAATTCAATTTTACATAGTTTTGTGGGTTCCTTTTGTTTTTTAACTCTTTAATGAGGGTGCCAGAGTCAGACCTGTAGTTGGAACTCACAACTTGAGGCTTTAGTGTGGGAGCAAGGAAGCCTCAGTAGGGTTTTATTTGTACAAAGCCTCAAAGATTTCACGGAAGAGATCACCGAGAATTTGGGGCTCATAGTTGGCCTCCACCCACAATCTCTCCACCTCTCCGCATCAAGAAAATAAAAAGGCAACCAAGAAGTAATGGCTTCTCCTTAACTGAGGAATTGTTCTGAGTGGAGAAGAAACTTACCCTGCAGAGAATGCCAGAGCCTGGCTACCCTAGGGGCAGAAGGAGAAGATGCTTTGAGGCACCTTCCAGGAAAAATTACGAGTGGGGAGGGTGGAGGATTGTGTGAACAGTTAGAATGAAAGAGGTGGCAGGGGACCTGCTGGCTAAGGGTTGGGGCACACCCAGAGAAGGTCGCCTTTTCTCTGATTCTGCAGAGACACATGGAAGAAGACGTCCGTGAGGGACCAGCGTAGTGGCAACCCCTGGGGAGATGTCATGTCATGACACCAGCAATGGGACAAGTGGTTAGTGTCTCCTAACAGGGGAAGCAGAGGGAAGGAGAGGGGACCCATCTTGGGTTACTGTAGCCTGAGGAAATAGAGCCGGGTTTAGTGATTCTTCTGTTTGGGAAAGTCAGGGAAACCCAAGAGTGAATAAAACATGCTTCCTGTTTTCAAGGAACTTTTAGCTTACCATCATTAGTTTTACTAAAACTATTTTTTTTAACAAATACTTTACATACCACATACTGAAATCATTTCCAGATGGATGAAAGAGCATATGTAAAACTGGAAGAAAATAGAATTGAAAAGTTATTATAAATTCGGAGAGAGAAGGGATTTCTAAGCATAAAAGCAGTGGAAAAACTGTAGAGGAAACTGCCAGATTTAATTACAAATAAAATGATAACTTCTGGATATTAAAATATGAATAAAATACAATTGGCTGAGAAAAATATTTTATTAAAATGTTAATATTTTAATATGTAAAGAACACATACAAATAAAAGTAAAAAACCATCATGCTCTAATAGAGAAGTGGACAAAAATCTTGAAAAATCAATTTACGGTAAATGAAATACATTCAGGAGACAAACGTGAAAAACAAGAAAATGTTTTCTCACAAGTACTTGAAGACGTGCAAATTAAAAATAAGGTGTCTTAAAAACACACCCATGCACAAAATTCTTAATGCTAATGAAGTTGTGGTAAAACAGGATCTTCCATATATTGCTAGTGACAATATAGATTACTACAGCTTTTTGGAAAGCAACTGTAGTTTGGCAGTGTATCAAAAACCTCAAAAATGTTTATATTCACTGACTCTAATTATGCTTCTGCAAATCCATCTTACAAACTAATATAAAATGAGAATTTTAATTGACAAAATATTCACTAAGATTTGTTTATTTTGGAAAAAAATAAAAACAAGATAAATGTCCAAAAATGTTTAAATAAGTTATAATACAACAGTTGATTTAAAATGTTATGATGATCATAATAACATAGAAATGGCTGTACTACAGCATTAAATGAATAGGGCAGAGCACAAAATTATATATTCAGTTTGATTATACCTGTTTTTTAAAATAAAAAAAATTTTCTTTAAACATACAGAGAAAGGACTGAAAACAAAGTTTTCTTTGTTTTCATTAGTTGTCTTGGGGACTGTGGATATTTATTTTATTTTTTTAATTTTTCTTGTTTTCTGATTTCAAGAAATTCTTTATAGTATAAACACCTATTTAAAAATAAATGGTCACAAAAATTACTTGCATTAATTTTTTATATTTTTTATATTATATATATTATATTTTTTATATTAATTTCTATACATTAATAATGAAAAATTTATAAAGGAAATTCAGAAAACAATTCCATTTACAATAGAATCAAAAAGAACAAAATTCTTAAGTTATAAACCTAACCAAAGAGGTGAAAGACTTTCACATTGCTATAAAACATTGCTGAAAGAAGTTAAAGAAGACAAATGCATGCTCATGGACTGGAAGACTTAATATCGTAGAAATGTCAATACTACCCAAAATAATCTACAGATTCAATGCAATCACAATCAAAATCCCAATGGCATTTTTGGCAGAAACAGAAAAACTTATCCCGAAATTCATATGGAATCTCAAGAGACCCCAAATAGTCAAAACAATTTTGAAAAAGAAGAACTGAGTTGGAGGACTCACACTTGCTGATTTCAAAAGATATTGCAAAGCCACAGTAATCAAAACAGTGTGGTACTGGGTATAAAAAGAGACAAGTAGACCAATGATATAGAATAAAGAGCCCAGAAATAAACCCTCCTGTATATGGTCAAATGATCTTCAACAAGGGTGACAAGACCATTGAATGGAGAAAGGACAGTCTCTTCAACAAATGGTGCTGGGAAAATTTGATATCCACATGCAAAAGAATGAAATGGGACCCTTACCTTACAACATATACAAAAATTAACTCAAAACGGATTAAAGACCTAACTGTAAGACCTACAACTATAAAAGTCTTAGAAGAAACATAAGGAAAAATCTTCATGACATGGGATTTAACAATGACTTTTTGGATATAACATCAAAAGCACAGGCAACAAAAGCAAATGTAGACAAATGATACTACATCAAACTTAAAAACTTTTGTGCATGAAAAGGCACAATCAACAGAGTGCAAAGGCAACCTATGAAATTGATTTTTGCATATCATATATCTGATAAGAGGTCAATATCCAGAATATATAAAGAAGTCCTACAACTCAACAACAAAAAAATCAAAACAGCTGATTAAAAAATGGGCAAAAACTACTTTTTAAAAAGTGGACAAAGCTCTTGAATAGACATTTCTGCAAAAAAGATATACAAATAGCCAACAAGCATTATGAAAAGATGCTTGACATCACTGATCATCAGAAAAATGTAAATCAATACCACAAGGAACTATCACCTCACACCCATTATGATAGACACTATCAAGAAAACAGAAAATAAGTATAGACAAGAATGTGGAGAAATCAGAACCCTTGCACTGTTGATGAGAATATAAAATGGTATCACCACTATAAAAAGCAATATGGTAGTTCTTCAAAAAATTAAAAATAGAATTACCACATAATCCATTAATCCAAGATATATATATATCCAAAAGACATATACATCCAAAAGAATTGAAAGCAGGGTCTCAAGAAGATATTTGCATGCCCATATTCATAGCAGCACTATTAACAATTGCCAAGATGCGGAAGCAACCTAAATGTTCCTCAATGGATGAATGTATGAACAAAATGTGGTATATACATACAATGGAATATTATTAAACCATAAAAAGGAAGGAAATCCTATCACATGCTACAAAATGGATAAACCTTGAGGACATTATGTTAGGTGAAATAAGCCATTCACAAAAAGACAAATACTGTATGATTCCACTAATATAAGGTATCTAAAGTAGTCAAACTCATAGAAACAGAAAGTAGAATGTTAGTTAACAGGGACTACAGACAGGGACGAAAGGAAGGTGTTATTAATGAATGGGTAAAGAGTTTCAGATCTGCAAGATGAGAAAATTCTGGAGATCTGTTTTACAACAGTGTGAATATACTTACACTTCTGAACTGCACACCTAAAAATGTTTAATATAATAAATTTTGTCGTGTGTTTTTTATCACAATAAAAAATTAAGAAGTCAAAAATAAAATAAAATAAATTGCCATTGAACACCTACCCAAGTGTTCACATTTAAATAAAAGTTTTTGAGAGTTGTCTGTACTTCAAATCATTCCAATACTCTCTTGAAATTATTTCATATCATTGTTACCACACAGTTTCCATATTATAAAATCAATGTTCAATTCTTTGTTTTCATTCTTGCTTTTTAGTAACACCTTTATTGAGATATGATTCAGTTATAATACCATTCACCTATTTAAAGTATACAATTCAATGATTTTTGGTATATTCACAGAGTTATGTAACCATGATCATAATCAATGTTAGAATATTTTCATCACCCCCTCAAAAAATCTCTATACATATGACTTCACTTTTACTCACAGCCCTGGCCCTTAGACAACCACTAATCTAAATTCTGTCTCTATATAATTACCTAGTCTTGACATTTCATGTAAATGGAATCATCTAATGTGTGATCTTCTATAACTGGCATCTTTCATTTAGCCTAACGTTTTCGAGGTTCATCCCTGTTGCACCATGTATCAGTACTTAATTCCATTTTATTTCTAAATAACATTCCATTGTATAAATGTACCACACTTTATTTACCCATTTGTCAGCTGATGAACATTTGGGTTGTTTCCACCTTTGGGCTGCTATGAATAATCTTGCTATAAACATTCATATACAAGTTTTTGTGTAGACATATGTTTCCATTTCTCCAGGGTGTATACCTGGGAGTAGAATTGCTGGGTCATTTGGTAACTTCATTTTTAACCTTTTGAGAAACCAAACATTGTTTTCCAAAGCAGCTGAGCTATTTTACATTCCAACCGGCAAAGTATGAGGGTTGCCAGTTTCTCCAAATCCTTGCTAACACTTGTCATTATCTTTTTAATTGTAGCCTTCCTAGTGGGTATGAAATCGTACCTCAATATGGTCTTGATTTTCATTTTATTTAATTTTCAGGGCTAATGATGTTAAGCGTCTTTTCATGTGTTTATTGGCCATTTTTGTATTTTCATGGAAGATATTTCTATTTAGATTCCTTTTCCATTTTTAAATTTGATTATTATGTCTTTTATTATTAAATTGTAAGAGTTCTTTAAATATTCTATATACATGTCCCTTATTAGATATATAATTTGCAGATATTTTCTCCCATTCTGTGGGTTGTCCTTCCACTTTCCAATAGTGTCCTTTGCTGCACAAAAGTGTTTAATTTTGGTGAAGTCCAATTTATTTTTATTCTTTTGTTGCTCATGCTTTTGGTGTCATATCTATGAATCCATTGCCAAATCCAAGGTCAAAAAGATTTAAGGTTTTTCTAAGACTTTATAGTTTTCATTCTTACATTTAAGTCTTAGATCAATTTTGAATTGCTTTTTGTATATGGTGTGAGGTAGGAGTCCAACTTTATTCTTTTGCATGTGGATATCCCATTGTCCCAGCATCATTTGTTGAAAGACTATTTTTCTCCCACTAATTTGCCTTGGCATCCTTGTCAAACATCACATGACTATAGGGCTGGCTGGTTAGCTCAGTTGATTAGAGTGCAGTGCTGTAACACCAAGGTCAAGGGTTCAGATTCCCATACTGGCCAGCAGCCAAAAGAAAAAAAAATCAATTGACAAAATATGAGTGTTTATTTCCAGACTCTCAATTCTATTCCACTGACTTATATGTCAGTCCTTATGACAGTACCACACTGTCTTGATTGCTGTAGTTTTATAGCAATTTTTAAGTCAGAAAGTATGAGTTCTCCAACTTTGTTTTGCTTTTTCAAGATTATTTAACAATTTCCATGTGAGGTTTAGGATAAGCCTGACAATTCTGAAAAGAAGGCAGTTGGAATTTTGATAGGAATTGCATTAGATCTGTTGATCAATTTGGTAGTATTGCCATCTTAACGCTATTGAGTCTTTTGGTCTATGAACATAGGATGTATTTCCATTTGTTTATGTCTTCTTTGATTTCTTTCATCAATGATTTATAGTTTTCAGAGAATAAGTTTTGGACTTCTTTAGTTTATTCCAAAGCATTTTATTCTTTTTGATGCTATTGTAAATACAATTGTTTTCCTCATTTTATTTTTGGATTATTCATTGTGTGTAGATATACAATTAATTTTTGTATACTGATCTTGTATCCTGCAACCTTATTGAACTTATTTATTAATTCTTTGTTTTCCTCTTTATTTTATTTTTTTTAATTTACATATTTCATTTTATAATCTCTACAATTATTTGAAATGGCTCTTTAAAGTGTTCCAACAACATGCAAATATCAAATTAATTTTAACAAAGGAAAATGGATAAACTTTCAAAAGCAAATTAATTTCTAAGAAAATTAACATGTCCACTTAATAAAAAGAAATCAAGAACAGAAATTAAATATTTAAGTTTAGAAACATAAATTACATAAAAAATCAATGAAACAGAATATAAACACAGGGTACTTCAAAAAACTCATGGAAAAATAGAATTGAAAGATAATGGAAATCTTTCCATGAACTTTTTGTTTGTTTAAATGTTTCCTTTAAAAAAAAAAGACTAATTTCATAGAAAATATATTCTCTGACCACAGTAACAGAAGGAAATTTAGAAAACTCATAAATACGTGGAAATTAAACAACACTGTCCTAAAAACAATGTATAAAAAGAAAACTCACAGGGAAATTAGACAGTACTATGAGATAAAGATCAAAGTGCAACATATCAAAATTTACAGTATGCAGGACTCACACAGTGCTCAGAGGAAAATTTATACTTGTAAACACCTATATTAAAAATAAGAAAAATTTCAAATCAGTAATGTAAACTTCGACTTTGAGAAAATTTTACACAGTGCTCAGAGGAAAATTTATACTTGTAAACACCTATATTAAAAATAAGAAAAATTTCGAATCAGTAATGTAAACTTCGACTTTGAGAAAATAAAAAAAAGTAGAGCAAACTAAACCAAAAGAAAATATAAGTAGGAAATAACAAAGATTACAACAGAAATATATGAAGCAAATATAAGTAGGAAATAACAAAGATTACAACAGAAATATATGAAGCAAATATAAGTAGGAAATAACAAAGATTACAACAGAAATATATGAAAATATGGAATTAAAAAACAATAGTGAAAGTCAATAAAACCAAAGTTGATTCTTAAAAAGATCAACAAAATTCGCACACCTTCATCTAGGCTACCCAAGAAAAAAGAGAGAAGACTGAAATTACAAAAATCAGAAATAAAGTAGGAGCATTATTACATTGTCACTATGGTTTCTTGTAGTGGTAAGATTTAGTTTCTTTCTCTTTCTAATTTGCATTTTTGTTCTACCAGTGGATTATGTTCTTTCTTGTGTATTCGTGGTAGTGATTATTGTTTTTTGGTCTTCCTTGAGGATTTCTTATAGGGCAGGACTTGTGGTGGTGAAATACCACAGCTTTTGTTTGTCTGGAAAATACACTATTTTCCCCTCATTTCTGAAGAATAGCCTTGCTGGGTATAGTATTCACGGCTGTCAGTTTTTTTCTTTTCGTATTTTGTATATACCATCCTATTTTCTTCTGGCCTATGGAGTTTTTGTTGAGAAGTCTGCTGTTAATCTGATAGGGGCTCACTTATAGGTGACTTGATGCTTTTCTCTTGCTTTTTTTTAAGATTCTCCCTTTGTCTTTGAGCTTTATCAGTTTGACTGTGTGTCTTGAGAGGCTCTTTTTGGCTTGAATCTGTTTGGGGATCTTTGAGCCTCCTGGATCTGAAGATCTGTGTCTCTCCCTATACCTGGGAAGTTTTCCATTATTATTTAATTGAATAGGTTTTCCATGCCTTTTCCTTTCTCCTCCCCTTCTGGAATACCCACGATTCAAATGTTAATGAGCTTAAGGTTTCCTGCTAGCTCTCTTAGATTTTTTTCATTTTTTAAAATTCTTTTTTCCTTTTTTTTTTTCTTGCCCACGTGGGTTATTTTGAAAAGACTATCTTCAAGAACAGAAATTATTTCATCTGTTTGTTCTAGCCTGCTGCTTAAGCTATCAGTTGTGCTTTTTATTTCATTGAGTGAATCTTTCAGTTCCATGAGTTCTGCTACATTCCTTTTTAAGGTATTAATCTCTTTGTAAATTTCCTCCTTCATATCCTGGATTTTCTTTCTCATTTCATTATGTTGTCTGAGTCTTCTCATACACCAGTGAGTTTCCTTAAGATTGCTGCTCAGAATTCCTGTTCAGCCATTTGATGGGTTTTCTGCTCTATAGGATCTGGTATTTGAGAATTACTGTTTTCTTTTGGCGGTGTCATATTTTCTTGGGTTTTCATATTTCTACTATCTCTACATTGATGTTTGGTCATCTGGTAGAGCAGTTGCTTCTTCTATTACTCTGGAGTGGGCTTTGAAGAGAGAGAGACATCCTCTTCTTCTTCCAGTCTCTGCTGCTGACTCTCTTTGTGTCAAAGTGTGTCTGGTGGGCCACCTGCACACTGGCTGTGGCTGCTCCTGTGGCATCAAGCTGCTTTTTCAGTAGCTGTGGCTGTGGTGAGCCACCACACATAAGTGGTGTTTTTGGTGTTCTCTTGCCAGCTTTTTGGCAGGTGATACTCCCCTAGGCTCCTTGCCACTGACCCTAGGTGTGCTCTCTTGCCTGTTTCCAGGCAAAGGGGGCTGTGTAGCCCTCAGCACCTTGCCTAAGACCCCAGGCGTGCCTTCTTGCCTCTATTTATTAGTTCTAATAGGTTTTATTAGTGTATTCTTTAGGATTTTCTACATATAAGATAATCTCATCTGCAAATAGTCATAACTTTACATCTTCCTTTCCAATCTCTTTTATTTTGCTTTCTTGCCTAATTGCTCTGGCTAGACCCTCCAGTATAATATTGAATAGAAGTGGTAAGAGCAAATATCCTTGTCTTGTTTCTGATCTTAGGGGGGAAAGATTTCAGTCTTTCACTTTTAAGTAGAATGTTAGCTGTGGATTTTTCACAGAATCCCTTTACTGTGCTAATGAAGTTCCCTTCTATTCCTGGTTTGTTGTGGGTGTTTATCATGAAGGAGTGTTGAATTTTTTCAAATGCTTTTTCTGTGCTTATTGAGAAGATCGTGTGGTTTTTATCTTTTTTTAAATTGATGTAGTATAATACATTAATCGACTTTTTGACTCTGTCTTCATTCTTACCTGACCTCTCAGCAAGATTAACACAGTTTGATCATTCCTTCTTTCTTTTCTTGGCTTCTATTATTCTATTTTCCTCCTACTTTCTGGGTTCCTTTTCCTCTGTCGCCTTGTAAATGCTGAATACCCCAGAACTTTGTTCTAAGCCCTCTTCTCTTCTCCATCTGTGCTCTCCTTAGGTAATCTCATCCAGTCCCATGGTCGTCTCTGTGCTAATAGGCCCCAAATTTATATCTCCAGCCCTGATCGTTTCTTTGAGTTCAGAGCATATCCTACTGCCTTCGTTGTATCTACATTTCCCATTGACAACTCAAACTTAACTTGTTCAAAACAAAGTAATTATTTTCTACTCCTTTGCAAGTCTTCCTTATTTTAGTTAATGTCCTCAAAATGCATCTTGTTTTTAAGCCAGAAACTAGAAGTAATCTTAATTCTTCTTTTTTCACCACCCTCCAAGTTCAGTCCTGTCAATACCTCAAAACTGTATCATATCAATGACTTACCATCATCTGTATTGCTAAAGCTTAGTCCAAGCCACTAAAATCTCTTCTCTGGATGACTGTAAGAGCCTTTAATAGCTCGCATCCTTATTGTCAGTTCTCAGCACAATAGCCTGGTTTAGGTTTTGAAAAACTAAATCACATTATACCACCGACTTAAAAATTTCCATTGCCGGGCCGGCCCGGTGGCGCACTGGATAGTGCGCCGCTTGGGAAGCGCGGCGGCGCTCCCGTCCGAGGGTTCGGATCCCACATACAGACCGGCTCCCGCTCACTGGCTGAGCGAGGCGCGGGAGCAACACCGAGGGTTGCAATCCCGTTGCCGGTCCCCGGTCCGGTACGGGGGCAACACTGAGGGTTGCAATCCGTTGCCGGACACGGAAAAAAAAAAAAAAAAAAAAAATTTCCATTGCCAAAATACTATTCAGCCTTAAAAAAGGAGATCCTGCCATTTTCGACAACATGGATGAAACTAGATGACATTGTGCTAAGTGAAATAAGCCAGACACAGAGATAAAAATACTGCATTATCTCACTTAAATGTACAATCTGAAAAAAAAACCCAAAACAAAAAACTCAAATATACAGAGAGTAGAAAGATGGTTACCAGGGTAAGGGGGCAGAGGCAGGTGTGGGGGGGGTCAAATTAGAAGTCAGAATTATAAAACTTTTTTCATTGCCTTCCCATTACATCATAATAAACCTCCAAAGTCATACTACGGCATGAAAATCCAGCATGATCTGGGCTTGGACTATATCTCAGACCTCACTTCTCCCTCATTCACTATAACTATACATGCTCTCTTTTGTTCCATCCTGTAACATGCCAAGCTTTTTGTGTCATTCAGAATTCAGCTCATATGTTCTCTACCCTGAATATTCTATCTTGAGAAGCATAGTCACACTTCAGTCCCCAGTCTTTATATCATTACCCTGCTCTATTTTTCTTTATATTTCTTATAATATGAAACTATACTATTTATTTGCTTACCTTTCTTAAAAAAATCATCTTCCTTCACTATGTAATGTAATGAATATAAGCTCATGAGAGAGAACATGATCTCAACAATGTCTGACTTCAAACAGTATCTGACACATAGTAGATGCTCAATTAATATTTGCTGAAGAAATGAACAAATAGAATATGTGAGAGGCACAAGAACAATAAAAACAGGGTATCTTTCCTGAAATAACTTGGTTTAGAAAAGGAAATGTATATTCATTCATTTTTGAAAAATCATCCTGAGTATTGAGTATGTACCAGGCATTTTGCTAATCATTGGGAATACAAAGCTGCCCTACGGTCTCGGTCTTAGTTCAGGCCCTTATCCTTATCTGCTTGAATTTCAATAATAATCTCAAAATGTTTTTTTAATGAACATTTTCAAACATGTACAAAAGGAGAAGGAAAAAAAGTAGTAAAAATCAAATCTCAGCCTTCACAATTATCACAGCTTTGCAAAATATGCTTCATTTAGCATTTTTTTATTTTTCCATTTTTTTCTTTGCCAGACTATCTAAAAGCAAACACAAATGTCATGTCATTTTATTCCTTCATCTCCTAAAATATGGACATTTTCTTACATAACCATAATGCCATTATCACTCCAATTAACAATAATTCCTTGCTAATATCTAATAATTGATCAATAACAAAATTTCCCTAATTATCTCAAAATATGTTTTATGGTTGTTTTCTTTATATTGGGACCCAGATAAGGTGTACACAATGCTTTCAGGTGTTCTTTTAATCTAGGGTCCCTCCTCCCATCCTCCCACCCTTACCATTGTTTGTTTGCAGAAATCAGGTGCATTTTTTAATAGAACTTTTTCACATACAGAATTTGCCTATTGGCTTTCTTGAGGTGACATTTTAACCTTTCCTATTATCCCTCATATTACCCATGAGTGGAATTTAGTTTTATAGTCTTGATTAAATTAAGGTTCAACTTCTTGAAGGCTCACATACTTCATATGTGGTGCTGAGTGCTTCACCCCAGGAGGAACACACTAGTTCTAGAGATAGTGAGATGGATCAGTGGGTTCAGCAAATCTCTCCATTGTAAGGTTACCCTCAACCGTTCTCTCTTGGAATGGTTCCACCCATTATATGTTGCCTGATTCAGTTATTTAATTAGAGATTGTAAAATAGGCTATCCTAATATTATTATTTCAACCCTACTTATTGTTTAGAATTCTTTGTTAAAAAAGAGCTATTTATCTTCTGATAAAATAGAGCTATTTGGTGGAAATACAGTATGTATAAGAAAAACAAGATAAATGCTTGATTTTTTCCTATTAATTGCCAGTTTTCAGAGAAAGGAGTTGGTGCCCTGGTTACTTACTACAGCATCCAAAGAATTATTTTTCTCTTTTCTTCTCTGTTAGTTCTTGTCCCCTCTCCTTCTTGGTATCATAAGTTGATTGGTTTTTATATATTCAGTGTCTATCAATTCTGTTCATAATTCTCTTTGATACCCAAATGGTCCCATAATTGACTAATGGAAGTTTCTTCATATTGGCCCCTATTCTTTTGACATAATCCATTAATCTTCCTTAATTTCTGACTCAACATGATGTCCCAAGCTTATCCTGTAAATTCTTGCTCAGATCCACAATAAAGCCTTCCTCCAATGATCCCTGGATTATTTCAGGGGGGAATGGTGTTTAGAGACCACAGTCCAGGCATTAGTCATGCTCATTGCTGTTGGGTTGTCATTGCCCCTTGGCCTCTTTAGTGGACAGAGCCAGGAAATGTATATTTTTAAAATTTTTAAATAAAGTAACTTAGTAAATATGTGCAGTTTGTGTTGATTATACTTCAATAAAGCTGTTAAAAACAACTACAAAAAATAATACACATTCATGGGCACTATTTCAACCACAATTTTAAGTCAACTTTGGTAAGATAAAGGTTACTGTGTTCACGACAGTGAACTTTTAGATTCTCATTGTAACTAGTCATTAAGAAACTACCACTTACACGGTTTTGCTGTAGTATCAAAGAATAGACAGGAGTACCTAGTTAGGTTATTAAAATCTTTCTCACTTTTCCAACTACACACCTGTGCTCACATAGATTTTCTACATATAGTATACTTCAGCCAAAACAACACATTGTGACAGACTGAAGGCAGAAGCAAATTAACTGGATGTTAGAGAGACTTGCAAAAATGTAAAAATAATGCCACTCTTCTCACTAAACTTTTTTTGTTGTGGAAAATATAGCTATTTTTCATAAAAATATGCTAACAATTAATGGGTTTGATATTTTTAAAAATTAATAAATATTAAAAATTTTTCCGTTTTAATTTCTAATATGCCAAATATCGATAGATATAGCCCACATAAACAAAGAACATTTGTAGTCCTCAGTAAGTTTTAAGCATGTGAAGTGTTCTTAAGACAAAAAGTTTGAAAACTGCTGCTTTAGCAAAATATGATGTGTCCAAACTGAACTCAGAAAAGAGATAACAAGGCAAATCAACTACCATAGAATAAATTAAGAAAGTATACAGTTACCCCTCAATAAAATATGTATTCTATCAAATCTTTGAGGCATGCATAACTGCACACTACTATATAAACCTTTCCAGGGCATGAAGAACAAGCTTCCAAATTTGTTTCTATAATGCCAGCACAACACACACACACACACACACACACACACACACACACACACACAGACATCTTTTTTATAAATCTCATTTATAATATACTTTGTGAAGAGATATTTATTCCAGGAATGTAGAAAGGCTCAATATTAAAAACTCTATTTACTTTATAAAAGAAAACCATATCAACACCTGCTTAGTTGTTGAAAAGGCATTTGATAAAATTCTAAATCCATTCTAAAATGAAATCATAAAATTACTAGAAGAAACCATGGGATAATTTTTTAAAATAATCTCAGAGTGAGTAAGGTCTTTCTTAGCAAACAGTTTCTTGATGAATCCCAATCCAGAGGGGTATAAACATGAAAGTCTTTTTTGTCTCCAACTACTGTTTGCAACTGCATTGTGTCAAATCATCTTTCCCATCCCTAAAATAAAAATTTAAGAAAGATTATATTACTTTCTGGTAATTTCAAGTTATTAAAATTCAGTCCAGTTCAATTTAAAACTCTAAACTGATATACAGTTCAAAGCATTCTTCTCCAATATCACTGGTTAGACTTGTGGCCTGACTATAGGGACCATATAATTTTAAATCCAAATTGGGCCCCGCTTGAGTGAAAGTTGGCACTAATTATAACAATACCTTGGTCATGTACTGAGGCTGTCCTGGCCAAATCGGATGAATGATCATCCTAGGACCAAGGACTTGAAATGGGGAGGAAGGACCTTCCCCTGCTATTTCAAGCCTCTCTCTTTGTGGACTCTAACCCTAGCTCCTCTGGTGTTGGGGAGCAGGAAGGAGGCATGGAAGAGGCAGGAGCCATCTGACATGTCTAGCACTATGTTGGTGGTGGAGAGATATCCTTGGATCTGTTTTGAAGTTGAGAGATCATCTAGTTGAACACCCTCCTTTACCAAGAGAGAAAACCGGGGCCCATGGAGATGATGGCTGTTGTGAAGTGGCATACCCAGTGAGTGGGGGAGCTTGGATGTAAACTAGTGCTCACAGCCTCTCCAGTGCCCCTCTGCTGCACAACAGCACTGCTCTGACATGTGCCCATCAGAGCCCAGACTGGGGTGAGATACTTGTCTCAGGCATAACATTTAAGGGGGTGCCAAAAACCCCAGAAATTGAGGTAAATAGTATTGGAATGCAATATTTTAAAAATCAAAGGCAGAACAACAAAAGATTCCAAATAGCCAAAACTATCTTGAGCAAAAAAAAACAAACCTAGAGACATAACCCTCTCCGACTTCAAACTATATTAAAAAGCTATAGTAAACAAAACAGCATGGTACTGGCATAAAAACAGACACTCAGACAAATAGAATAGAATAGAGAACCCAGAAATAAAGGCACATACCTACAGCCAAGTGATCTTTGACAAAGGCAACAAGAACATACATTAGGGAAAAGACTGCTTCTTCAATAAATGGTGCTAGGAAAACTGGACATCCATATGTAGAAGAATGAAACTAAACCTGTACCTCCTACCATATACCAAAATCAATTCAAAATGGATTACAGACTTAAATATAAGACATGAAACTATGTAACTCCCAAAAGAAAATGCAGGGGAAACACTTCAGGAAGTAGGATTGGGCAAAGACTTTCTGAATATGACCTCCAAAGCATAGGCAACAAAAGGTAAAATAAACAAATGGGATCATATCAAACTACAAGCTTCTGCACAGCAAAAGAAACAATTAACAGAGCAAAAAGACAACCTACAGAGTGGGAGAAAATATTTGCAAACTATGCATCTGACAAAGGATTAATATCCAGAATATAGAAGGAACTCAAACAACTTCACAGTAAAAAGCAAATAACCTGATTAAAAAATGGGCAAAGGAGCTGAATAGGCATTTCTCAAAGGAAGATATACAAATGGCCAACAGACACATGAAAAAATGCTCAACATCACTCAGCATCATGGAAATGCAAGTCAAAACCACATTAAGATACCATCTCACCCCAGTTAGACTGGCTATTATCAAAATGACAGAGAATAACAAATGCTGGCAAGGATGTGGAGAAAGAAGTGCCCTCCTACATTTTTGGTGGTACTGTAAATTGGTACAGCCGTTGTGGAAAACAGTATGGAGTTTCCTCAAACAGCTACAGATAGAACTACCATACAATCCAGTAATTCCACTGCTGGGTATAAACCCAAAGGAATGGAAATCATCGTGTTGAAGGGATACCTGCACCCCCATGTTTATTGCAGCTCTGTTTACAATAGCCAAGAGTTGGGGCCAACCTAAATGTCCATCATCGGATGACTGGATAAGGAATATGTGGTATATATACACAATGGAATATTACTCTGCCATAAAGAAGAATGAAATATTGCCATTCGTAGCAACATGGATGAACTAAGGGAAAATCATATTAAGTGAAATAAGCCAGGCACAGAAAGAGAATTACCATATGTTATCATTCATAAGTAGGAGCTCTAATAGTAAACATAAATAAAAGAAAGAAAGAAAGATCCAACATTCAGAGTAATACATTGAACTTTCAAAAAGAGAACTGAGGTTACTGGAAGCAGGAAGGGAGAGGGAAGGGTGGAACTGGTAAAGGGCCATGAATAGCAATGACAGTGTATATTACCGAATATAATAATTATTCTGATTAGAGCATCACATATTGCACAAGAGTATTGATACTCAACTCTGTACCCCACAGATATGTACAATCAACTATGTTACAATTAAAAAAAATATTTTTAGTAAATAAAAATGTTTAAATTATAGACTGCAAACAAAAAAATCAAAGGCAAAGCAAAATAATCTATGGCAAAAAAAAAAATCACAATTTTCAACAAAGATGGCATCGGTGTTACTGTCTTTTCCTTTTGCCTCAGGCTCTAGTAGCCAAAATGCACATAGTTCAGATGTCTAAAATTCATTTCAGACGGAAAATGTCTAAAACGTAACTCTCAATCTCCACCCTCAACCTGTCCCTTCCTCAAGCCTCCCCATCTCAGCTGTGGCCTTGTTCATCAGGCTCAGGACTTAAGAGTCATTCGTGATCCCTCCCTTCTCACCACTACCTGCATCCAGCCCATCAGCAAGGCACATAGAATTCACTCCCAAACTATACTTTCCATCTCCAGTTGTCTTTATCTCCAAGGCTACACTCTTATACATACCACTGTCTTGGGTTGAATGTCCCCCCAAAACTTAATCCCCATTGTAACTGTTGAGGGTAGAAAATCCTATTATGGTCATCGAAATGTGGGCCTTGAAGAGGTGATAAGATTGTAGGATTACACCATAGTGAATGGATTAAAAATGGTGGTCATGGGCATGGTTCCGAGGGCTTTAAAGAAGAGCACATGAGGGCTTTAAAGAAGAGCACATTAGTCTCTCTCTGCTTCACCATTTCCCGCCATGTAAGGCTCCTGGGTTACTGTCGCCACCACCAAGACCCTCACCAGATGTGTTCCCTGGACTTTGGCCTTCCCGGCCTCAGAAAGTGTAGGCAATAAATTTTGTTTTCTTTATAAAATATCTAGTTCCATGTATTTTGTTATAAGCAACAGAAACGGACTAATACAACCACCAAGATCATCCCTCACCTAAATCACTGCAGTAGCTTTAACTTCTTGTTTTCACTGTTGTCCTCCTATAATCTGTCTCTTTCAGACATAAATCAGATCACATTCCTCTTCTGCCAAAAATCCTTTGGCAGTGTAGTGAATAGAACAGTGTCCCCAGAATGATACGTCCAAGTCCTAACACCCAGTACCTGTGAGTGTTTGGAAATAGGCTCTTTGCAGATGTAATTAAGTTAAGGATCTTGAGAGGAGACCATCCTGGATTTAGGTTGAGCCCTAAATCCAGTGACTGGTATCCTCAGAAAGGAGAGGAAGATTTGACACAGACACAGGGGAAAGGCCATGTGAAGATGGAAGCAGCGACTGGAGTGTGAGTCTACAAGCCAAGTTTGCCAGCAGCCAGCAGAAGCTAGCAGATGGGCACGGAGCAGATTCTCCCTCAGAAGGAACCAACCCTGCCAACACCTCAACTTTGGGTTTCTGGCCTCTGGAACTATAGGGGAATAAATTTCTGTGGTTTCAAGTGACCAAGTTTGTGGTGATTTTTTTATAGCAGCCCTAGGAATCTAATACAGGCAGCTTCCCATTGCACTTAGAATAAAATCCAAGCACCTCATCCTGCTTTGCAAGGCACTGCATTGCCTGGCTCCTGGCTCCCCTCTGCGTCCCTCTCCTTCACCCTCCTCTCCCTGGCTGTGTTGAAGCTGCACTGACCTTCTCTGTTCCTCAAACACAGCGGCTTCCTTCTACCCCAGGGCCTTGGCATTTGCAGTCCTTTTGACTAAGAAGCTCTTCCTCCAGATTACTCTATGGCTGGCTCCTTCTTGTTACTCTATCCTCTGCTCAGTGTCGTCTCTTGAATAGACATTTGTTATTCTCTTTGGTTACACAGCTGAGAAAACAGATACGCACTTTCCCAGCCTCCCTGGCACCTTGGTCTTGACCACATGAGGAGCTAGGCTTCGCCCTTCAGACGCTGGCATAAAGAAACATGGAACCATGCAGAATCCCTTCTGGAGAGGATGGTGACCCCAGCAGCAGATAGATCCAGTTTCCTGTGGCAGCACAGGCAGTGGTTTCAGCACAGTGTCAGGTGGCCATTGTCCAGCCTTCTGGAGTCAGAAGAGCCTCCTAGAACATCGAGGCTCAGCCCCGCATCATGACTGGGGCATGGCTCTTGTGGGGTACTCCCTAAGGCTTCCTTGCTACAGAT
>NW_007732308.1:46495-59295 GCF_000696425.1 Galeopterus variegatus | reverse complement strand
CAGATAGATCCAGTTTCCTGTGGCAGCACAGGCAGTGGTTTCAGCACAGTGTCAGGTGGCCTTTGTCCAGCCTTCTGGAGTCAGAAGAGCCTCCTAGAACATCGAGGCTCAGCCCCGCATCATGACTGGGGCATGGCTCTTGTGGGATACTCCCTAAGGCTTCCTTGCTACAGATCCTTTCCCTACATTTCAGTCTGCCTAAAGTGATCCAGCAGGAGTTTCTGTAACTTGCCACCAGGTGTCCTAACCTCTTCTGAGGCCTTCCTTGACCACCCAGCTTCTCTGCATGCAGCTTTCCTCTGACCATTTATCCTGCGTTTTCCTCATAGAATTTATCACTGTCTGAAATTCTTATTTATTTGTTTCACAGCTAGTTATCTGTCTCTTCACACTAAAAATGCACGTACCACAGGGCAGAAGTGAAGTGTGTTGCTTTCCATTGTATTTCCAGTGCCTGGAACCCTACCTGGACACAGGAGCCAGCCCATAAGTATCTGCATAATGAATAACCATAATAAACGAAATTGGAAAAAATACTATCATAAAACTTAAAGTGAGTTTCAAATGATCAAGAAGTTAACAGTGGAGGATCTTTCAAATTATAACTACAAATTTGGCTTTAAAGGAATTTTAATGGAAGCTGGTTGGTTAGCTCTGTTGGTTAGAGCATGGTGCTGATGACACCAAGGTCCAGGGTTTGATCCCTGTACCAGCCACTGCCAAAAAAACAAAACAAAACAAAACCCAAAAAGCCTTTAATAGAGGTATTGAGTGAACTGACCTTGGTTATATCTATGGGACTTCAAGCAAAAGAATGAAAGAATGAAGGAGTTTAAAAAAAAAAAAAAAAGTGGCACGGGGACAATTCTACCTTATAATAGATGCAAAATAGTAGCTCAATAAAATTTCTGATCTCAACTATAGTGAAATATATAAAGCTTTCTCTGCCACGTTATTTAACACAACAGGCTTTTTACATCTCTCAGATATACTACCACTGCTCATGATAA
The DNA here is from genome assembly GCF_000696425.1 of Galeopterus variegatus. Taxonomy (NCBI): domain Eukaryota; kingdom Metazoa; phylum Chordata; class Mammalia; order Dermoptera; family Cynocephalidae; genus Galeopterus; species Galeopterus variegatus. Next base: position 58,285 of record NW_007732308.1, on the reverse strand, counting down.
AAAGGAAGGCTAACACGTACTGATGGTCCAGCCTCATGGCTAAGACAGCAGACTGCAGAGTGAGACTGCATGGTTCAAACACTGGGCAGGGCACCTAACCCCAGCTTCCTCACACACAGAGTATGAACAACAGTTCTTATCTCCTGGGATTGGTGTGGGGATCAAATGGCTCGATATGGGGCCGGCCCGGTGGCGCACTGCTACAGTGTGCCGCTTAGGAAGCGCGGCGGCGCTCCCGCTGAGGGTTCGGATCCCACATACAGACCGGTTCCCGCTCGCTGGTTGAGCGAGGTGCAGGAGCAACACCGAGGGTTGCGATCCCGTGCCGGTCCCGGTCCGGTACGGGTGCGACACTGAGGGTTGCAGTCCGTTGCCAGACACGAAAAAAGACAAAAAGGAAAAAAAAAAAAATGGCTCGATATGAACCCAGATAGAGCACTTCTGAGAGGGCTGGCTGCTCTCACATACCAAGTACTGTTCTCAATCCTCCCGTGTAATCCAAGGAAGACACAAGGAATTGCCTGTGTATTCTGCTCCCCTACCAATACGTGACAACCACAAGAAAAGTTTGAAACTCTGGTTTTTATTCTTAAATTTCAGACTGAAGAAGTTTAACATAAAAATGTTTATTTAGATCAAGAATTTTGCCAATAAAGTAGGGTCTAAACAGACTCATCCACATTCACTTGACAATTTACCTTTATTATTTTACAAATAAATATAGACACCTATACCATGAATGAAGTAGTTTTTGACTGCTTCCTTTTGGAAGGAGTAGTAGGACACTGTCATTGCGGCAAAAGACCAGTAGATGGCTGTGCACAGAACCACAAATACCTGCAGTAAAAGTCTTCACAGGATAATTTTAAAAGAACTACAAAAATTAGTAAAGAAAGGCTATGAATAGAGTTATTAAAAACACAAATTTCATAATGGTCTTAGGAATATTTTTAAAATTAAAATGAAATGAATATTTTATTCCATTTTTTTTCGCAGCAAAATCCTCACTACACTGCTGGAGGAAGTATCTATTTGTGTACAACCTTCCCAGAGGGCAACTTAATTAATACCAAAGTATTTTAAATATGCTTATTCTTTGATTAATCCATCAAGGGATAAGTATATATAGTAACAATGTAAGGCATTAAGAATGAGCGAAAAGAGTCATCTACAACAGTGGTTCCCAACCATGGGTGACTGTGCCCCACAAGGGACATTTGACAATGTCTGGAGACATGTTTGATTGTCACAACTGGAGGGGAGGGGTTGCTACTGGCATCTGGCAGGTAGAGGCAAGAGATGTCACTAACCATTCTGTAACGCACAGGATGGTCCCTCCAAACAAAGAGTTATCTGGCTCCAAATGTCAATCGTTCTGAGACTGAGAAACTCTGATCTACAAGCATTTACCTCATGGTGTTGTTTATAACAGTAAAAAATGGGAAAACAAATCTAAATGTCTAAAAATAGAAGACTGATTCAACAAATTGTGAAAGAACCATACATACAAGTCATGGTTATGTAGTCATTAAAAAGTATGTTGCAGAAGTATATTTATTATGATAAAAAATTCTGCAAATAGGCTGGCCAGTTAGCTCAGTTGGTTAGAGTGTGGTGTAACACCAACCCTGTACCAGCCAGGTACCAAAAAAAAAAAGAAAAAAAAACTGCAAATAAAGGTTACCACACTGCATATAGGGTATGAGCTCATTTTCTAAAGAGATATGTACATACCTGAAGGTGTAAATAGTTGTCATCTCAGATTAGTGGAATTACGTATTTTCTTATTTTTTGCTTATTGTTAATTTGTACCTTTTCTCCAATGAATATCTCACATCTAATAGAACATTACATTTAAAATAAAAATTGGGGGCCACAGCAGCTTCTAATTTTCAGGAGAAAAATACAACAAAATGTTTAAAACTAAAACTAATAAACTTTAAAATAGTGATTTCCCCCCCCAAATCTTATCAAACCCCCCTATTCCAGTCCCCACCTCCTGGTAACTATTATTCTACTCTCTATTTCTATGAATTCAACCTTTTTAGATTCCACATATGGTACAAGTGAGATCATACAGTATTTGTCTTTCTGTGCTGGCTTATTTCACTTAATATAATGTCCTCCAGGTTTATCTGTGTTGTCGCAAATGACAGGACTTCCTTTGTTTTTAAGGCTGAATATTATTCCATTATATGTGTGTGTGTATATATATAAACACTACATTTTCTTTATCCATCATCCACTGGTGGACACTTAGGTTGTTTCCATATCTTCACTGTTGTGGATAGTGTCGCAATGAACCTGGGAATACAGACAGCTCTTTGAGATACTGATTTCATTTCCTTTGGATATATACACAGAAGTGGAATTACTGAATCATATGGTAGCTCTTATTTTTAATTTTGGGGGAAACCTCCATACTGTTTTCCAAAAAATAATGAAGTTTTCATTACCTTTATCTAATATTATCTTAACCAGCTGTTTCCTTAGTTCCAGTCACCTCATCCATTTTTCTCATACAAGCAGGACCATATTTTGCTTTTTTCTATACTGAAATTCCTTTTTCTATTCTCAGAGAAGTAAACTTGTTCACCATTTCCTCAAGTACCTAAAGGGTAAGGCAAGCCTAAGAATAAATGTACCAAATTTGTTACTGAAAAAAATTACAGTTGTACTTCTCAATGAAATTCTTTCATTGAATTCCTGGTTGTCTTTTGAGCATTAGTAAAACATGAGTACTGCTGTACGTGTTCTCTGAAGATACACATTCACCTTCTGTACTAATACAGGGGTGGTTGGTCATGTCCCACGGAGCTGGGCAATTGCACTACTGCCTATTTGTTGCAGACAGCCACACCAATTAAGTTAAAGCCCTAGGTGATGAAGTTCCTTTTAAGTTATAGCTAGTAAAACAAGAATGCAGGTTTTCAGATTTTCTGCTGCAAATTCTAATAGAGTATTTACAGCCAATGGATTACATTTAAAAATAACTGAACTGGAAAAGATCCAAATTTTAACATTTAAATTAATAGTTAAATGGCAGCAAAACCTAACACGTATTGTAAGCCAAAGAAATCCAGTTATTAGCCATGCCCAATTATCACCTAACAAGTAAGTCAGTGCTATTACGTGAGGTAAGTTTAAAGTATATTCTTTCTGTTGCTCACAACATTGTAAAAAAGAAAAAAAATAAAGTATGATTTCCCCCCAAGGAACAGAAGAGAAAGCCTCAGAAGGAGCTCTGATTGGAGGGGTCAGAGCCCTGTCACTCACTAATTCTGTGTCTGAGCAAATACCTCTTTTGGCTCAGGGCTTCAGCTGTAAAATAATAGGAGGTTATCTACGTTTCTTTCTGCGCTGCATCAACACCCACCTGTCCTCCGTCGTTCTAGGCAACCATGCTTTCATCTTCAAGTACAAGTGTGTGCTCGTGATGCGCTCTCCCGCGGCCGCGCGGGCCAGTTGACAACTGGGGTTTTCCACTGCGCTTTGTCGCATATTTGATTATGAACAGATGTTCAGCATTAAGGAGATCTTGGAGGTCTTAACCAATATTACTTTATCTCACTGACAGGAGATAACGCTTTGGAATTGGGCAGCTAGCCGGGTCCAGCTGGGCCTCCTGGAGGGTGCGCGCAGCCTGGCAATTTCGCGCTCACTTCCCCGGGCCGGGGGGAGAGGCCAAGTTCAGGTCCTTTCCAGAAACAGAGGTCGATGCTCCCACCGGCCTGGGAAATCAGAAGCTGATATGTCACAAAAGGACATTCCAGGCTATGAAAAATAACTGCATACTAATTTTAAAAGTAATATGTGCAGCTTATCAGAATCATTTTTTCCCAATTCCCATGTTAGTTAAAATTCAGGAAAGTTACCCACTTGCTCAGAGAACAACGAGTGATTTGGTTTGAGTGGGAAGAAACATCTGCACTGTAAAAACCACAGGGGTCGTTTGCACTTTGCGAGGGCGAGGGGTCGGTGCACCGCACAGAGGAGTTTCTCAGCTTTCAGTGTCACCTCTCATCTCTGCCAGGTGGCCAGACGACTTCGGTGGCTGCTTGGCGGGGACACACCTCGCGGGGCTCTGACTCCGCCGCGCCGACAGGGGGCGCCCGCAACCGCACCTTTCCCGCCAACTCCGTTGGTGCTGCTGCCCGGCCTCGCGCAGCCGCCCAGAACCGCGGGGCTGTTCCTCTTCCGGGGCGTGCGAGGCCCGGATGCGAGCGTGCTATATAAGTGCCGCTCGGAACGCTTAGCTTTCTTTTCGGGTAAGACGCGCTCGTCGGTGGTCGGAGTATTCCGTTCTCCCGGTCCTGCTCCTGACTCACCGCTGTTCGCTCTCGCCGAGGGACAAGTCGGTCAGGAAGCCGCGCCGCAGCCATGGTGAGGCGGGAAATGGCGCCGCGAAGTTCGGGGCGCCGGCGGGACTCGGGTCCGGGGCTCGTGCTCTTCTGGGGCGGGTGCCGGGGTGGGGGGAACCCGGGAAGCTTCCTGATTAAACTGTTTTCAGAAGAAACAGACGGTTTTCGGCTTACCACTTTTCCCTCGCCTGTGTAACAATAGGCTTTTAAAGATACTGGAAAAACACCCGTGGAACCAGAGGTGGCGATTCACCGAATTCGAATTACCCTAACGAGCCGCAACGTAAAGTCCCTGGAGAAGGGTCAGTATGGTAGTTTCGGGGTGAGGCATTTAGACAAAAAACTGATTTGTTAATGTACAAAGTGGACTCAAGGGAGGAAAGTGGCAAGATATTTTGCTTGAAAAGGCGAAGTAAAAATGGTCTAAAGTTATTTTTACCGTGCTTTTTACACCATAGCTGTTAAACAGGGTTGGCGATGAGGAGATACCTACTGTGTTGAATTATGGTGATAGCTTTTATACGCTATTCTGAGCCAGCAGAAGTTGAAATTTGTTAAGCCGATTTTGTTTTGCATGAACTGAGAGGTGCTTTTATTTCCCCGTAGTGTGTGCTGACTTGATCAGAGGCGCAAAGGAAAAGAACCTCAAAGTGAAAGGACCAGTTAGGATGCCTACCAAGGTAAGGTAAATTATAGGGGCAGAGCAGAGTTTCTTCTTGTTGTTGCAGAAATCCAAGGCCTTGCCCTTTGTGGGGTTTGGCTGCCTAAAGAATTCTTGTACTGACAACTGTATAAACTCAAGTAAACATTGCTGGTATAATTTGGTTTGTATTAAGTACCCAGTGTCTAGAGGTGACCGTTGAAGTTTTATTGCTGCTGTTACCTTGGTGTGGTATGGTACTTGAGTCACAAGCTCCAAGGCTGCTCTCTTGGCAGTGAAAATGGAGTTGATGTTTTAAATTCACAGTATCTGAAAACATGTTAATGTAAAGAGGAATGATGTCACGGAGATATTTCTCCAATGAAGTACTTCAAAGTAATGATTTTCCACATGTCCATGGGATAAGCTTAAAACTATAAACACTTTGTCTTTTGTTGCAGACTTTGAGAATCACTACAAGAAAAACGCCTTGTGGTGAAGGTTCTAAGACATGGGATCGTTTCCAGATGAGAATCCACAAACGACTCATTGACTTGCACAGCCCTTCTGAGATTGTTAAACAGATTACTTCCATCAGCATTGAGCCAGGAGTTGAGGTTGAAGTCACCATTGCAGATGCTTAAGTCAACTTTTAATAAATTGATTGTTGTTAACTTTTGTTGATTTTTATTTAGTAAACATACAGATTTTAGAAATACAAAGGTGTGCTATGGATATCGTACAGTGGCCTATTCTGTTTTCATTATTTCCTAGAGGCTACTGAAATGGTTTACTCATTATTTGAAAACACTTCTATTAACTAAATAATACATGAGCCCTTACCGTTGATAAACACATGCTCTTTTATTGTATGGTATGGGTGTTCATAACTTTAGCAGTATATTACAGCTTTTCTGAAGAAAACATACTGGCATTTGAGGTCCTGCTCCAGAAATTCTGATTAAATTGGTATAGGGTGCCACAAAATTTGTAAAGGTTTTTCAGGGAGATTTTAATATGCACCCATGGTTGAGAACCTACATTAGTAGACAAGTACTAAATAAGAAAAATAGAGACCTAAGTTTCAGTCCTGGCTCTGCCAATTCCTCCTTTTTTAAAGACATTAGGGTAAACTTGGTAAACTTCAAAATGTTTTGGAAACTGACATTTTAGATGAAAAGGGGTACTAGAAAAGTAAACATAACCCCAGCGCTTAATGATAACATTTAGGTTATGTCTGTAGACGGATTTTACGTTTACTCCTTGGTAATACTTTTCACAATATAGGTCTTTCAATATGAAGCTGTGTTAACTTATAACCAGAAAGTATTTCATAAAGGCCAAGTTCATTTAGTCAAATCCCATTGTTGTGCCAACAGGGAAACATTTAACTGCTAGGATCTGTACTTCACCTGTTTTATTTTCTTGAATACAATGATGTGCGTACTACCCGGCTTTGAGGGTTAAACTTGCTCAATGTCGTAGTGCCTGTTAATAGCATAGCCGGAGTGTAAACAGGTTCACCAGAACAGAATCTATACTCTCAGTGTACTATTAAGATATTAAAACATTTTTGCTATTAAAATCTGTAACCACATAGTTAGCTTTATTCATTTGTCTAATTTTCTATTGGAGAAAGTTTCTAGAAGTACTTCTTAACAAAAGTAAAAGTATAAACATTTTTATAAATTGTAAAATTGCTTCAGAAAAGTTTCGCTCCCACTTTTGCTACTTTTAATAGGATTACAGTGTGGGATAATTCATTCCTTTGGGTTCAGTCCCAGCCTCTACTGCTCTGGACTATCTTGTCCATTCTAGTGACTTTAAGTTGCTGTCTATGTTAAAGTCACCTTCTGTCCCAGAAGTCCCCGTTCTGTGTTATCTGTCTCAATCCATATTACACCATGCAGCCACACAATCACTCAAAAGTTGAAATCATCTCTTGTCCCCTCCCTTACTGCTGTTGCCAAATGTGCAAGTCTATTTGATTCTACCTTTGTTTTAGCAGCTCTTTCAAGAAAACAAACCAGATTTTGAAATTAACATCAGGGATTTGAATGGAACAAACTGCCAAGTTGCTAAACTTAAAAGAAATCCTAGTATTTTAAATGCAAATTTGGAGTATTTAAATATTTTTTGAGGTTAATCATTTTGTAACTCAGGATTAAACCAAGTTATAAGCTTTTCTAAGAAACTGGTTTGGGAAACAGTAAAAACTTGGAACCATAAATATTCATTCAAGAAGAATGACACAGTATGGGTCTAGTTAGGTTCCTGAGGCCTGCTGTGACTCCTGTTTCATAGAGAAGCTCTTCTAGAGTTCGAGACAATTCTCAGTAATCAAGGGCCAGGGTACAACCCTACAGATCTGTTTTCCAGTCCCATTATAAGCATTCTGTACACTAGGGAGTGCTAGAGAGCTATTTAGGTAGCAGTTACCAAGGTCATGTTAAAATACTGTACCTAGTAATGTGCAGCCCACAGGTACAAGAACCTTACAAGCTTGTTTTAGTGATCTAAGTATATTGCAACATGGAAGTCTTTGGAATATGCTCAACATCCCGAGACCTGATTGAGAAAAGATCTTTACTCTGTGAAAACATTAAAGCCACTTATGACCAAAGAATAGGTATTGGTGAAAAATCTTCCTCAGTAAGTCAGAAAATATTGAGAGAACAGCTTTGTGGCTTTCATAAAGTTGTGAACTTTAGCAATTGTATTTTTTCACAAATAGGTGAGCAAATGGGATTAAAGCTTTTCGTAACTGTTGGAGAGCCTGTAATGCATCTAAAATACAGCACTTAAAATTTGGGGAATTGCTATTTTTTTTCAGTAGCTCAAACATTTAAAAATATCTACTAGGAAATAAAACCTCTGCAGGGGCTTTAAATATAAGGAGCTAAGGATAGATTAAGTAGTGGCGATGCCAACAATTCTACAAAAGTTATAGGCCATCTCGTATGGACAAAGTGAAAGGAAGGTTGAAAATGGGAGGCTTCTCCATTCCTTACCTCATTCTGTTCGAATTCACGGTGGACTTCTGTTTTAGAAATGTGAGCTAGTGATAACCAAAGAAACAGAAACCACCATGGCGGTTCACTGCTGGATCAGATTTCTTCACCTGACATCCTTAGAGGAGTGTGTGTTCTGTGGTTGTGATATGAACAGGCAAAAGGGTATAAAAGTGGAAATCCTCTGGCCACGCAGTAAGACGTATTGTTCCAAATCTAGTTACTTGGATCTGTGAACTTGATCAAGCTACTTGACTTCTTTGAGTCTCAGTTTTTATGTGCCAAATGAGGTTACTAATAGCATCTATCTAAAATACATATATCGGTGCTCTGTTGTCTCTCTGGGAGACATTTTCCAAGCATATGAAGACGAGCTTGCTAAGGGCATGAATTTCTTGCCCTGGGACCTCAATTCCCACGGGATGTGGTGCAGTAACTTGCTACTGGCATTGGGTTAAATTACTTGAAAAGACACTTTGAGAAGTGTATTTGAATCCCCAGGGGCATGGCCTTTCCAACCAGATCCTCCTCCACCAAAAAAGTGACCAGGCAGGTGTAACTACACTGGAGAACCTGGCAAAGCTGTACTTTTATCTTTTGAAAGTAAAAGGAACTACTAAATTAATCCTTATTTCCTTCATCCTAGAAATTGTATATTTCACTTTCACAGCAGATTAAACTGTTAGAACCAGAGGACTGAAACCTTCTATACATTTTGTTCTGTAAACTGCTATGTATTTTTGCTTTATATATTATGGTTACCTCTCTTCGTTAACTTAAGAACTCACCCCAAAAGGTATTGTTAATACTTTTTCTTCGAAACTTTTTATGCCCATATAAGTGTATGTAATGTATAGTCTGTCTTCTACTTATCTATTCAGCTGTATAAAAATCTATATCTCCTTAAAACAATACAAATGAAACAATACTAAACATTCTGTAAATTATTTGTACTGTTATGTGTCTGGGAGATGTTTCCATATCTGCACATATAGAACTATCTCATTCTTTTCAATGAATATTACATTATACTAATGCACCTTAATTTATTTAACCAGATTCCTCTTAATAGACTTTTAGATATTTCCAGGTTTTCTGCTATTGAAAGCACTGTTTCAGTAAATATGCTTTAATATAGTCTTTGCTCAATATTACTGAAGTTGAATTTCTGAATTTTGGTGGCATTGTATCAGTAGATGTGGTGGCTATGTAAAGAATTAGAAAGTTATTTAACATTTATTAAGCTTCTACTATGTGCACATGAATGAATGTTTTTCTAGGGCAGTTTAAAGAGAACTAGATTTTTTCAGCCATAGAATATGGGAATTTTTAATTTTAAGAAATACTACCAAATAGATGGCCTCAAATGAAAAATGTGTCTGTTTATATTTCTGCCAGTAGTGGGAGTGCAATTACATTCATCGGATGGACAAAAAACATCTCATGATGATAGCCCTGCCCTCCACTTCTCTCTTTTCTCTTTTTGGAACTCCTGTTGTTTGCATGCCCTTCTGAAGTTTCTCTTCAACCCTCAGTTTTCTTTCACACATTCTCATTCTTTTTTATTACACACTCTAGGAGATTTCCTTGACTTTCTGTCTAAATCTTCTACTGGTTAATTTTTCATTTTGATAATCTTTTTTGTAAAACTCCATTATGATGGAAAATTTTAAACATACACAGGAAGAGAATATGGTATAATAAACCCACTCCGCTTTAACGATTGTCAACTCCTGACAGTCTTATTTCATGTATCACTCACCCACTCCCCTAATCCACCTTCAGATTATTTTCAAGCAAAATTCCAGACATCATATTATTTTAAGCATATATTTTTCTGGTATTGAAATCCAAAGAATAAGAGGTTTGTTTTTTAAAATACTTCAGTAGTATTAAGTGTATTTATATCACAGTGCTACAGATCTCTAGGACATTTTCATATTACAAAACTGAAACTCTATACTCATTAAACACTAACTTCTCATTCCTCCCACCCTGAGCCCCTGGCAATCACCATTCTGCTTTCTGTTTCTATGAGTTGACTACTTTAGATACCTAATATGAGTGGAATCATACACCATTTGTCTATTTGTGATTGACTTATTTCATTTAGCATAATATCCTCAAGGCTTATCCATGTTGTACCGTGTGGCGGGATTTTCTTCTTTTTTAAGGCTGAATAATATTCTAGTTAGTATGTATACACCATATTTTCTTTATCCATTCATCTGTTGATGAATGTTTCAGTTGCTTCCACTTCTTGGCTACTGTGAATAATGCTGCAATGAAGATGGGTGTGCAAATATGCCTTTGAGATCCTGCTTTGAATCCTTCTGGATATACGCCAAGTGAGATTGCTGGAACCTATGATATTTCTTTTAATTTTTTGAGGAACCTCCATACTATTTTCTGTAGCTGTTGCACCATTTTACATTCCCACCAAGGGTTCCAATTTCTCCATATCCTCGCTGACACTTATTATTTTCTGGGTTCTTTTCGTTTTATAGCAATCATCCTAACATATATGAGGTGATTATCTCACGTGGTTTTGATTTGCATTTCTCTAATTAGAAATTAGTGAAGTTGAGCATCTTTTCATATGCTTTTTGGCCATTTCTATATCTTTTTCAGAGAAATGTCTATTCGAGTTCTTTCCCCATGTTTTAATCAGGTTATTGTTGTTACTGTTGTTGAGTCGTATGAGTTCTGTATGTATTCTGTATACGAACCCCTTATTAGACAGATAATCTGCGAATATTTTCTCCCATTCTGTAGGTTGCCTTTCACTCTGTTGGCTGTGTCCTTTCATGCACAAAAGTTTTTTTAAGTTTGATATAGTCCCATTTGTCTATTTTTGCTTTTGTTGCCTGTGCTTGTGGTGTCATATCCAAGAAGTTATTGCCAAATTCCATGTCATGTTTTCTTCTAGGAGTTTTANTGGTGTCATATCCAAGAAGTTATTGCCAAATTCCATGTCATGTTTTCTTCTAGGAGTTTTATAATTTTAGGTCTTATCAGTAGGTCTTCAATCCATTTTGAGTTAATTTTTGTATATGACCTAAAGTAAAGGTAGTTTTTGTGTATGGTGTAAGTGTCCCACTTCATTCTTTCACATGTAGAAAGCCAGTTTTCCCAGCACTATTTGCTGAAGAAACTGTCCTTTCCCCATTCAGTGGTCTTGGTGCCATTGTTGAAGACAATTTAACTATACACGTAAGGATTTTTTTCTGGATTCTCTATTTCATTGGTCTATTTGTCTTTATGCTAGCATCACAGTTTTGATTACTGTGGCTTCGTAATATGTTTGAAATCAGGAAGTGTGAGTCCTCTAACTCTGTTCTTCTTTTTCAAAATTCTTCTGATTATTCAAAGTCTCTTGAGAATCCATATGAATTTCAGAATGAATTTTTCTATATCTGCAAAAAAGCCATTGGGATTTTGAAAGGTGTTGTGTTGAACTGTAGATCACTTTGGGTAATATTGACAATGATATAAAGTCTTCCAATGCATGAATATGAGATGTCTTTCCATTTATTTGTGTCTGCTTTTATTTCTTTTAGCAATGTTTTCTAGTTTTAAATGTATGAGTCTTTCATCTCCTTGGTTAAGTTTATTCCTAAGCATTTTATTCTTTTTAATGCTATTCATTATAAATGAGATTGTTTTCTTTCCTTTTCAGATTAGTCATTGTTGGTGTATAGAAACACACCTGATATTTGTGTTGATTTTGAATGTTGAAAACTTACTGAATTTGTTCATTAGTTCTAACAGTTTTTTT
>NW_007732308.1:43908-45797 GCF_000696425.1 Galeopterus variegatus | reverse complement strand
TTCAGATGTCTTTTATTTCTTCTTCTTGTGTAATTGCTCTGGCTAGGACTTTCACTATTATGTGAAATAGGAGTCACAAGAGTGGGCATCCTTGTCTTGTTCCCGATCTGAGAGGAAAAGCTTTCAGTCTTTCACTGTTGAGTATTATACTAGCCATGGGCTTTTTATATATGGTCTTTATTATGCTGAGGTGGTTTTCTTCTATCCCAATTTGTTGAATGTTTTTACCTCAAAAGAGTGTCAAATTTTGTCAAATGCTTTTTGTGCATCAATTAAGATGATCATTTAGTTTTTGTCCTTTATTAAAGTGGTGCATTACATTGATTGATTTTTATATGTTGAACCATACTTGCATCCCACAGATAAATCCTACTTCATCATGGTGTATGATCCTTTTAATGTGTTGTTGAATGCATATCTATAATTGTTATATCTTCCTGATGAATTGATCCTTTTATTATTATATAACGTCTCTCTCTCTTGTGACTGTTTTTGACTGAAAGTCTATTTTATTTGACATTAGCATAGCCACTCCTGCTCACTTGTGGTTACCATTTGCATGGAATATCTTTTTCCATTCTTTCACTTTCAGCATATACGCATCATTGGATCTAAAGTGAGTCTCCTGTAGATAGCATATAATTGGGTTTTTTTTTTTCCTGTTTTAATCCATTTAACCAACCTATGTCTTTTGATTGGGGAGTTTAATCTATTTACATTTAAAGTAATTAATGATAATGAATGACTTACTATTGCCATTTTCTGGTTTTCTGCATGTCTTGTAACTACTTAGTCTCTCCTCTTTTACTGCCTTCCTTCATGTTTCATTGATTTTTTTAGTGATATGGTTTGATTCCTTTTTTACTTCCTTTCATGTATCCTCTATAAATATTTATTTGTGGCTATCATGGGGATTGCATAAAACATCTTAAAGTTACAATTATTTACTTATTTTTTTTAAATTTATTATTATTTTTACATTCTAAGATGTTGTGGGGCAGTTAAGGGAGAGGAGGAGAGGGGAAGGGGGAAGGGGATAGGGTGGGAGGAGAAGAAAGGCATGTGAGTGTGGGGATTATGATCAGCTCTTGGTTTTTATGATTTCTTTCTTTTCCTGGAGATCTACTTTCTGGAGACCCAATCCCTCTAGAAAGACTTGCCTTGGGGATGGCCAGTTAGCTCACTTGGGAGAGCATGGTGCAGTTAACACCAAGGTAAGGGTTTGGATTCCCTTAGATAATGCCTCCCTGTATGGTTCTCAATTCTTGTTCCAGCCAAGAGATAAGGCAGTATCTAAAAAGCTGATATCTTCAACCTGGTTCTCTGGGTTGGTTTCTGCCTCCAGCCCCCACGCTGAGTCAACCCTGGGAGCCATCCACCTCAGTCGGGAGAAAAACAGAATTTCCGTGCCCAAAGGGGTCCAGTGTGGCTGAGATTTGAGCCCCAGAGCCACGCTCCATAATAATTTATTTTTTTCTCCCAAATTTTATTTTATTTTGTCAATATACATGTGGTTGATTATTGTGTCCAATTACTGAAACCGAAACTGATACAACTTAAGATCAATCACATACAAAAACTCTACTCCTTTATATATCCACTCTCTAGTGAATTTTCCAGTTCAATTATATTTCTCTGCTCCAGAATTTCTGTTTTGTTCTTTTTAATAGTTTCCATCTCTTTGTTGTTATTCTCATTTTGTTCGTGCATTGTTCTCCTGACTTCATTTAGCTGTGAATCTGTAATGTCTTTTAGCTCGTTGAGCTTCTTTATGATGATTATTTTGATTTTTTTATCAGGTAATTCATAGATTTCTATTTCTTTAGGATTGGTTTCTGGAGATTTATTTTCATTTTATTGGGCCATGATTTTTTCTCTTTCTTTGTATG
>NW_007732308.1:32435-43563 GCF_000696425.1 Galeopterus variegatus | reverse complement strand
ATATATCCACTCTCTAGTGAATTTTCCAGTTCAATTATATTTCTCTGCTCCAGAATTTCTGGTTTGTTCTTTTTAATAATTTCCATCTCTTTGTTGTTATTCTCATTTTGTTCATGCATTGTTCTCCTGACTTCATTTAGCTGTGAATCTGTAATGTCTTTTAGCTCATTGAGCTTCTTTATGATGATTATTTTGAATTTTTTATCAGGTAATTCATAGATTTCTATTTCTTTAGGGTTGGTTTCTGGAGATTTATTTTCATTTTATTGGGCCATGATTTTTTCTCTTTCTTTGTATGCCTTGTGATATTTCACTGGGATGGGAATATTTGAAAAAACAGTCATCTCTTTCAGTCTGTGTGGACTGGCTTTATACAAGGGAAGACTTTCACCAGCCATCCTGGCTAAAGATTCTGGGGAACCTCTAAACCTTTTCTGGGTATGTGTATTCTCTGGGTTTGTGTGTGTTATTTCCTAGTTAAGGAGGCTTGTTGTCGGGGCTTTCTCAAGAGTTTCTAATCTCTTCCTCCCTCTGGTGTCTGTTTTCAGTACTGCAGTCTCCCTAATGCAACTTGTGTGGCATTCACCGTTGTTCCCAGCCGTCCCCAACCTAGCATCAAGCGACATGCCCTTTCTCCTCAGTTCTCTCAGTCAGGCGAAACAGAAACCAGTCCCTTGGGCAGCCGCCCCCAAAAGCCAGAATGTTAGGCTCATGTTCTACTCTTTCCCACCTAAGAGAGAAGCCGGGATTTGGGAATTTTCTTCCAATCACTCCGTGCTGCACGGGGCAGGCGGAGGAGTCAGGGCAGGCAAACTGCAAGGCACTTTCCTACCCACTTCACTGTAGTTTTTGGCTTTGCACTCAGTTGGGTACTGCAACCTCTTAACTTGTTTCTGGAGTTCTCACAAAGGTAATTTGGTCTGTATATTAAGTCCTTGTCTTCATGGGTAAACAAAGGCCCTGGGGCTTCCTATTCTGCCATTTTGCTGATGTCACTCTAAGGACTCTTAAAAACATAATCAAACATGATTATCACACCTAAAATAACAATTTCTTAATATTAAAGATCCAATAGTGTTCAAATTTCCTTGAGTGTTTTGACAGCTTGTTTGTTTGAATCAGGATCAAACTGGTTGATGTGTTTCTTAAATCTCTTTTAATCTAGTAGTTCTCCTGTCATTTAAGAAAGCATTTAAGTACAGACAGTTCTCACTTTGCACAGTAGCACAGACCAAAGAAAATGATCTTGCATATATGCCCAAAGGGAATTAAATCATCACCTCATAAAGATACATGCACTTCCATGCTTATTGCAGCACTGTTCACAACAACCAAGATATGGAAGCAATCTAGGTATCCATCAATGAATGAATGGATTAAGAAACTGTGAAAAAATACATGTACGTATGTCAATAAGTCTGCCTCCACTAAGTTCCTCTGGCTGCACATCTAGAATCTCTCAAATGTCACCGATGTCAACATGCCCACAGTCAACAATTTCTTCTATAACTACATTTATGTTTGATTTAAACTTCACTTTCAGTATTACCACTTTTTTTTTCTTTTGTCCTTTTTACTGACCGGTAACGGGATCGCAACCCTCAGTGTTGTGCCCGCACCGGGGACTGGCAATGGGATCGCAACCCTCAGTGTTGCACCCTCACTGCGCTCAGCCAGTGAGCGGGAACCGGTCTCCACATGGGATCCGAACCCTCGGCGGGAGCGACACCGCGCTCCCAAGCGGCGCACTCTCCAGTGCACCACCGGGCCGGCCCAGTATTACCACTTTTTGTTTCTTTGGTGCACTTTTGTCTTTGTTGGCCAATTCCCTGTTCCGTCTATTTTGTAAAATGTCATGTGGGTTTCTCACTGGGAGACAAAGAGGCAAGACCACTACACACTTGGTTGTCTTTGCTGTATCTGTAAGAATTGAACAACACATGTGCAATGACCGATCAGCAGACTTTGAAAGAAGTGACACGATTGATCACTGATCATTATGTGCATGTTATTTACTTGGTGGTCTGTGGGCTGAGGAGCTAGCAGTTAAGTTTGTACTTTATGCAATTATCACAATTAATATGCCACAGCAACTGATATTTGAATCGTATTGTTGGAGGACTGGTATTATTTACCTAAACTGTTGTAACTGAAATTCATACTTATCAGAGCCTTGTACAGAGAGAACTGCCTGTTTTAAGATTATTTGATTCTCCAGGGGCAATTGTCTATTTATTTCGGCTTTTCTCTGAAGCTACTGTTTTCCCTATATGTCTGGGAGTCTTTCATTTCTTTTATTCACAATTAAGAATTAAAGTTAAGTTTTTCATTATGAATACAGGTCTGGATTTTCCCTGTTCTTATGTAGATACACTTGGTTTTCTTATATGTCTGTACTCTGTATTAGGAGGATTTTCATGGACTTCCCTTTAGGGTACACCTATAAGGAGCCAACTGCTCTGCTGGGGACCCTTCACAACAGAAACCACCAAAATGAAGAGCAATATTCCTCATTCCTGAGACCTTAGCTCTCCCCAGGGATTGTTCAGTTTATATGTGGGGACAGCTCCATTTACCGCTGGTGAGACTGGGGCTCATGAGGCATGCCGACTGGCACAGGTGTTTCATTAACACACTGCTAATTTTTAAATTGCATCCCTGTTTGGGCCGGCCCGGTGGCGCACTGCATAGTGCGCCGCTTGGGAAGTGCGGCGGCGCTCCCGCCCGAGGGTTCGGATCCCACATACAGACCGGTTCCCGCTCACTGGCTGAGCGAGGCGCGGGAGCAACACCGAGGGTTGCAATCCCATTGCCGGTTCCCGGTCCGGTACAGGGGCAACACTGAGGGTTGCGATCCGTTGCCGGACACAGAAAAAAAGACAAAAGATAAATTGCATCCCTGTTTTTAGCCTCTTTCTAACTCCTGCATCCTGCATCATACTTCTCCACCCAGAGCTGCCCAAGCCCCAGGAGGAGCAGCTCCTACCACCACACCCCGGTAGGAGCACATTCTGGGCCACCGCCTGTTCTGTTCTGTTTCTTCCTTTGCCAGGACTCTGTCAACTTCCTGAATTCCGGAAAGTTGTTGAACTCACAAGTCTGTTTCTATCCTCTTTTTGGTTGTTGATTTATTCCCTGGTTTTCCTGGATGATAATTTCAATGAGTCTCTAGGCAGAGATAAAGCAAATATCTTTGCTCAGTCTGTAACCCCGAGCTGAGATTTTATTGATTCTTGAAGTTTGTCAAGTATTTATTTAATATGGATCACCCATTTAGGACCCTTCTTGCTATGAAGAGAGGCAGAGTAGCACAGTGCTTATGAGTAGGGACTCCCGAGCCAAGCTATCTGGTCCCAAATTTGATTCTGCTCTTTCCCAGCTAAGACTTTGGATATGTTACCCACACTCTTTTATCTCAGTTTTCTCATCTAAGAATAATGCCTCGTGGACTTGTTTGAAGAATAAATGAGCTAATCTTTTTAATGTACTTAGGACACTGCTTGGCACAGAGTAAGAGCTATATAAGTATTTGAAAATGACTGAATTTGGATTTCAGGAAATGAAACACATCTGAAAATGCAACCCCTTGAATTTCTTGCCTCATTCATATCTGTACAGCCTTCCCTGAATACAAGGAAGTTAAATTTTTTTTTCTGCTTAGAAATCAACCAGGTTCAGGGGTGACTGCTTTTTGCAGTTCAGTGTGTGGTTAACAGAAACTAAATTTGTCAGTACATTTGAATGACTGCATGTACCCCTGACAAGACACCCAGCTATCTTGGTAGCAACTGAGATGAATTCATCATATGTCCAACTAACAGAAGCAAGACAGCCTGGCAAGGGGGACACTGAATGAAACAGATTCCAAACATCTGTTTCCTTTTATCTTTATCAATCGTCACATTCCCACAATATTCCAGCAAAGCTTGAGGAAAGTAAGAACTGTGCCTATTTAAAGCCCAACAAAAAGACCATAATAAAATATTATGTCTTCAGGATGCAACATTCCCTCATTGAGAGGAAAAGGTGTAGTTCTAACAAAAGATATAGTCCTAACAAAACTGCAATTAAAAAACAGAAGAACTGTTGACCTTGTTTTCCTAGAAGCTATTCGTTGGGTGTTTTTAAGTCATATACCTCTCATTATTTGTTCACTTAAGAGTTACCACATTCTAGGGCCGGCCCGGTGGCGCACTGGATAGTGCGCCGCTTGGGAAGCGCGGCGGCGCTCCCGCCCGAGGGTTCGGATCCCACATACAGACCGGTTCCCGCTCACTGGCTGAGCGAGGCGCGGGAGCAACACCGAGGGTTGCGATCCCGTTGCCGGTCCCCGGTCCGGTACGGGGGCAACACTGAGGGTTGCAATCCGTTGCCGGACACGGAAAAAGACAAAAAAAAAAAAAAAGAGTTACCACATTCTACATTATCAAGTCCCAAGTGTTTCATTCCCAAAAGAGTCAACACTGTGAACCTGAATCTTTTTCAAAGACAGATATTATTAAGATTTGCTTTAAAAAATAAATAAGTAAATAAGGGAAAACTCAGAGAAGCAAAAACTATATTATCTCTTAAAACTGAGGAAAGAGAAATAAACCAGTACCCTAAAAACTTTGAGCCTGATTGAACACAATTCAGTCAATTGTCACCACAATGCCAGAAAACAATACTGATGAGCACATGCTCCTTAAAGAGTCTTCTCTTTGGTTTTCTTTTGAAACAATCAAACTTACATAAACGCTTCCAGAACAGTACATAGAACATCTTCCCGACATTTGGGTGCAGGTTGCTATCAGGCCATCATCCCCAAACACTTCATATTCTCAACCCAATCATAACGCAACCATCAAAGTTAGGAATATTAACAGTGATGTTTACTATCATCCCATCCTCAGATCTCATTTGGGTTCCACCAACTCTCCTCATTTTGCCCTTTAGAGCACAAGGATCCAGATCAGAATCAGGCATCACATCGAGTTAACAGGTCTCTCGTCTCTTAGCTCGGAGCTTGTCTGGAGTTCCTCAACCTGTCTTTAACTTTCGTGACTAACTCTTTTAGAGATGACAGGGCACTGCCCCACTTGGTCACCGTCCTGACCCTGCTCAGTCTCCAGCCCCTCACTTCTGCATGTATGCCCCTGCCCCCAACACCTTCCCACGTGGACCTGACACCCAATGCTGGACCACTTCAGCTGCCACCACAGCAACACCCTCCCCACCTGTCCGGGCTTGGGCACTCTAGCACTGGAGCCCCCTTCCCCCTGTGTAGGCACTTCTTGCCCCACTGGGGCAGCAGCACCATGCCTCTGGGGCCCCTCCTCAGACACCCACCTCACCCAGCTCAGGCTCTGACACTGCAATGGGGCCCCTGCAGCTCCCCACCGCAGTGCCCTATATGGACGGTCACAACCAGTAGCTGAATTGCTCAGGGAGGGAAGGGAAGAGGAAGAAGAAGAAAAAGAAAAGTGAAAGAAAGAAACCTAAAGAGCCTTCAAAAATACATTTTAGAATTTGTCTAAATATGAACTGTAGCAGACAAGACTTTGAACCAGTTGATGAGCTGATGTCATTTTACTAAGGAGAATCACAAATAAATTTTAAAACAAAATACATTTTGGTTTATATCATGAATTCCAGAAGAATATTTTGAGATATTAAAATGAGTGGTCATATTTGACCATGATTATTAAGAACATACACACAAAGAGGGCCGGCCCGGTGGCGCACTGCTATAGTGCGCCGCTTGGGAGTGCAGCGGCGCTCCCGCCGAGGGTTCGGATCCCACATACAGACCGGCCGCTCACTGGCTGAGCGAGGTACGGGTGCAACACCGAGGGTTGCGATCCCGTTGCCGGTCCCGGTCCAGTACGGGCGCGACACTGAGGGTTGCCATCCGTTGCCAGTCATGAAAAAAGACAAAAAGGAAAAAAAAAAAAAAAAGAACATACACACAAAGAGAATTCACTGTCTTAAGCATTTTATACAAGTACACAAAAGTGTACTGAAAAATGAAATCAGTAAGTTATTATATAAGACATTTATAGCAGTAAAACAATATGAAATGTGGGTTCATATTCTATAATGGCAAACTGCACATTCCCACAGAAGTCCTCTGTGATTCCCACTGCCACTAGTCCCTCTCACCCTCGCTTCCCATCCAGGCTGCCACAACAGCTCCTTGCTGGTCTTCCTGCTTTCACTCTTTCCCCGCCTCCAAGATCATTTTCTTTGCTGCACAGAATATCTTTCAAATATTTAAATCAGGTAATATCATTTTTTTGGTTTAAGGTTCTCCAGCAGGGACTTCTAGTTTCTGCTCAGGATATACAGAACTGGTGTGAGGAAAATAGAATAGATTAGGCCCCCTTGCCTCAGGTCTGGTTGGGGGTGGTGCAGCACATTCTTTGTAAACAAGTTGTGTGTGGGTGGAGGTAGTGCGCATGTGCACCACGTATCTTTTTAGATTGTTGCTATTGTGTGTTCTTCAGTTTGTGAAGTAGCAGCTCAAGGGCAGAATGTGCATCTAAAAATAGAGCATGTTTACTTTGCTGGCAGCTGCTCAGTTTTTCTTTGGACTCTGCTGGTAGCAGGTCTACAGGTGGATGCAGCTGCTAAGAAGAATCAAACATTTTCAGCCTTTATAATTTTAAAATTTTCTCTGTGTTTTATAATCTCTACTATGTATCGACATAATAATTTGTATAGGCCAACTAGGAAGGAAGTTTGGTCTTGCAAGTTTAATGGAAATTATCTGGATAGTCAATAGTTAAATACAGAAACAGCTCAATGAGGGAATGCATTCTGAAGAATAATTTTTGGATAAGTAAAGTTTAATTCCATAATTTCCAAAGCTTTGTTTTTATCCATTCTCCATAGAACTCCTCTGCAATGCACTGTACCTTTCCCTGCTTTCTTAGAGTGTGCTGATTGTTAGGAATTTATAGGCTAAAGAATCACTCTGAACCTCAGTTGCTGTGCTAGAAGACCATTGCACCATGGGAAGCTCTTAAAGAGATGCTGTCCTAGCTGCCCTTCTCTTCCTTCAGGAAAGCCCCTAAAGGTCCTCTTCCTCAGTGGCATAATACCTAGTGGATTACCCTCTCAAATGGAAGAGACCAGTAGACCAAGAAGGAGTGCAATGGACTCGCCCATCCAGGTCCCTGGTTGGTCTTATACCCATATGCATCCATCTGCCCTTCCGAAGCTTTGAGGGCATATCTAAGGGGCTACCCACCCACTCAACTCAGGAGAGTGTGCACAGCCACCCAGGTCTAGCTATAATGCTTTCCTAGAGTTCTGTATGGTATTGTACTATGAGCTCTTGCTTGACAATGGGCTTGTAACTTTGGATCTTTGGATGTCTTGAAATCCATGGATGATCTCCAGTGACTTTATTTTGAGATGATAGACAAAAAAATGACTGTATTTTCTGGACAGAGGATCATAAACTTTTGTTGGATTCTTAGAGGGAATGAGATGAACTGAGATGCAACCCGTATAAGTCCTAAGAAAAAGAAGTGAAGGGGAGGGGTGCACTAGTCTTCTGGATGGGCTCAGTCTGAGCTGAGCATCAGGTATAACTAAATTCAGGGCAAAGTACAAGGGTTACTTCTATGGAACTAGTTCCTGAGGCACAGATAAGAGTATATTACACAAGTTATAGCACTCTCTGCACAATGTCCTGCACCTTGTTTTTTTTTCCCCCTCACTTAATATATCTTGGAAATAATCTTATTTTTGTGTTTGTAGACCTATTCTATTCTTTTTCAGTGACTGCACAGGATTCCATTTTATGGCTATAGCACAGTTTATTCACTTGGTACTGAGTGATTGTATACCTCCGAAATTTGTATGTCGAAATCCTAATTCCCAAGGTGATAGTATTAGGAAGTGAGGCTTTGGGGAGGTAATGAGATCATGAAGGTAGAGACATCATAAGTGGGATTCATGCCCTTGTAAAAAGGACCCAAGAGAGCTCTCTTGCCCTCTTCCTGCTGTGTGAGGATACAATGAGAAAGCCTACAACCCAGAAGAGGGCCCTCACCAGAACCAAACCTGCTGGCATCCTGATCTAGAACTTCCAGCCTCCCAAACTGTGAGAAATAAATTTCATTGTTTATAAGCCACTCAGTCTATGGTATTTTTGTTTTAGCATCCCAGGTGAACTAAGACATACTCCATTGATAGATATTTTGTTTCTTTTTGTTGTAGTTATTTTGCACCATGAGCAATGCTGCCTTGCGTATCTGTGTACACAGGACTTTGCACAACATGTGGGAGTGACTTTCCTCATTCCCTCCCAACACTGGACAGCATTCTCATCTTCTGATCATTTTCCAGGAAGACAAACAAAAACTATGTCTTGTACATCTACTTTTTTATTTATTCCTTTAAAGATTTCCATATACTTACGGATCATCTGCGCTGTTGCTTGAATGTGTCCCTTCCAAAATGCAGATGTTCCCAATGTGGTAGTATTAAAAAGTGGGACCTTTAAGAGGTGATTAGGCCATGAGGGCTGCTCCACTGTTAGTGGGATTAAGGCCTTTTTAAAGGGGCTTCGCACAGTGCTTGGCCAGCCTTCTCTTTTGCCTTCTGCCATGCGAGGATGCTCACCAGATCAAGTGCTGGCACCTTCATCTTGGCGTTCCCAACCTCCAGAACTATGAGCGATAAATTTCTGTTGATTATAAATTACCCAATCTCAAGTATTCTGTTACAGCAGCACAAAAAGAGCTAAGACAATCTTTATTTGCTGTTTTTTTAATGAAATGTTTGTTCACATTTGCCCCAATAAATATGATATCTCTAGAGTGTTAAATGTTATAAAAACGAGAAGTCCAGAGTGCTATGGGAACAGCCCCATTTGTCAATGGGTATGAGCTGTGATCCTACCCTAGAACAAATTACCTATGTGTCTATTTCCTCTTTTCAGTTACTTTTAGCAGGATTTAAGGTCAGCTGGAAAGCTGATAGGAAAGGTAACTGTTTAAAAAGTGATAAGGCAGTAATGCACTAAATAAAGGTGCATGGATATCCCAAGTGTTATTTTAGGAAGTAAAAGGAGCAGAGAAAATTGGAATGTGAAAAATTCTAAAGCATGACCCATTTGACACCTCCCTCATTCCACATGAGCAGCTACCGCTATTATCTGCAGAAAAATGATTCTATGTCCTGTAGTGAAAACTGATAAAACTTCAAAAGGATTTGTGATTTTTTAATGCAAACTTTGAAGTTTTATTCCTGCAGTAATCTCCCTGCAAGTGTTCAGAAGTTGGTCTATTTGTTTTCCTATTTGACTGGAATTCTTTGAGAGTATATTAAGAATTGGGTTCCACATGAGGAAGAAGGCTGAGCTCTTGGTAAATCATATGTTTTTCTGTTATTTCAATGTGGTTATAATAAAATCATGATTTCAATTTAAAAGGTATTTGTTTTATTATTGGCATAGCTCAAATCTAGATGTGTTATCTAACTCATATTTTGGAGACTGTCAAGGAAGGGAGACTATGCGTGTGACTGAGAGAAATCAAGGGACTGTGGAATGAGGGAGACCAAGGCAAGCACTTCAGGAATGAGGGAGGTGTCAACTGGGTCAAATAAAATACAAGCCAAATAAAGAGTCCATTCAAGTTCGCAGTTTATACAAAGGCAGCTCTCCAGAGCGGTGGGGATGGGAGGTGGATTGCAGAAGACAGGGAGTGAGAGGCGGGCTCGAGAGTGGAGACTGAGTGGACAGTGGGTCCTGTGGACAGTCGGGCTGTACAGGAGAGGGGGATAGGGAGAGAGGAGACGTGCTTTCCCCACGCCCCGGGGCATGTCTCATTGCTGATGGGAAGGAGGCAGAGGAGAGGCCAGAGCTGAACGCCCTGGAGAGGGAGGTGACAAGCAATGGAGGGAGGCTCATGAGGAGGTGGGACTCTGGGGACCCGGGACAGGTAGCGGGGTGAGCCTGGGAGCAGGAGGGATGGGCTGCCCTTTTCTGTTGTAACTGCAAGGAACAAGGTAACAACAAGGCCCACTACAGGCAGGTCGTTCTCTTGCTTAGTGCCCGAAGTTCAGTGTCTCCATGAACAGGAAAAGGTATCATATGCTGAGAAATGAGGAATCTGGTGGGATCTAAGACAGGAAGAGAATGGAGAAAGCTTGAAAAAGCCTGGGGAAGAGCCAGAGAGAGAGATAGAGCAGACCAGAAAATGGGAGGATGACTGAGATAGTAAGACCTTGATCACGCAGGGCGTCGATCTGAGCCACTTTGTTAGTTCTTTTCTCTCTAGTTGTCTTTGGTGATCANGCAGGGCGTCGATCTGAGCCACTTTGTTAGTTCTTTTCTCTCTAGTTGTCTTTGGTGATCAAAATTTAGACACAGAGAAAACAAACTGTTACATTGATCCAGGACTGGGGTTTTCCAGGTCATGGCAATGATGGGAGATATGACAAGGGAGTGAAGAATATCATAATTACCAAGTGAAAGACCATGAAATCAATGAACAAAAGAAAGACACGGAACCAAGGCAGACTCCGATTGTTACATTTTGTCAGAATGAGAGGAGGTCCAAGGATGTGCTGACAATCTCATAGCAACAGTATTCAAGTCGTATTTGAGATATATACATACAACATGGACTTGAAAAGGTCAGAGAACCTGGTGTCTGGGGATGTGGGTTTAGTCCCTGTTCTTCCCTCATGTTCGTCCTTGAGCAGATCACAACCCTCCCCAGGACTCAGATGCCTGCTGTTTAGAGTAAATGATCTCAGAAGTCCTTTCCAGAGTTCAAATTCTAGCATTCCATGATTATACTGAAGAGAAATTGTTTTTCCACGATCCTAAATGGATGTAATGATAACTTCCTCTTATGGCTATAACACATAATTAGCAGGAGTGATGTTACACTCTCTGATTGCAAGAGGTCTTCCTGTTGTTTTAATTATGACTTAAGATGTGAGAATATTAGCATTCAGAAGCTTGGTGAAGTGTTAGGATTTTTTATTTTAAAGTTGCTGTGCACAGAATCTAGTAGCATTCAGTAAAACAAGGTCTTTTTGTTGTTCTTAGAAAGAAATGCTAGTAAATAATAGATACTAACTTATTTTTTATTTTAAAATAAATGTATGTGATATTTCTTTTTTT
>NW_007732308.1:29127-31121 GCF_000696425.1 Galeopterus variegatus | reverse complement strand
TCTTCTCTGTTGCCTCCCCTTGTGTCAAGGCAGTTGAGAGTCTGGCGTGCCATCTGCACAGTGGCTGTGACTGCTGCTACAGAGACTAGCTGCTTTTGTGGCAGCCATGGCAACTGTGGTGGCCATGGTGGGTTACCTGCACGGAAATGGTGTTTTGGGTGTGCTCTTTACCTGGTTGTGGCTGGGTTCGGCTTCTCCCAGCTCCATACCTCAGGACCCCAGTTGGGCCCTGGGGCAGTGATGGCAGCATACGTGGTATTTCAAATACAAGGAGATACAGAAGTAATAAAAAAAATGAGTGTTAAGAGAAAAAGGAGTGGCTTTAACCTCTGGCCTTTATTACCTTTTATGATATGAATGCGACTATTATTAAAGCTGCCCATATATCCCCGTTTCCATGGGACAGTCTTAGTTTATGTCCGTTTCCCTCATATAATTAGTGAACTCCCTACCTTTTATTCTCAAAAATGTCCTAGTTTGAATGCTAAATTATAAGGTCAACCTACTACTGGTAGATTCCTTCCTGCTTTGCTTTATTCCTAAACTTGTTTCAAAGATATTCCTTATCTGGTTCTCAAATGTTTTACCTCTTCAGATTGGCCTTACGAAAATCAATTGAAGCCAAAAAAGTAAGCTTTCCTTTTCTTTCTTTTTCATTTCCTAGCTGCCAAATTATTAAGAGCCAAATTTATAATAGTGATCCAAATTGCAAAGGTTAGAGTGAATTCTGTCCTGCCATGTAAAGAGCTCAGAAATCATTTCTCTCTTCCTTACAACAAGTAAAAGCTGAAAATCAAAGACCTTTCTTAGACCCATCAGAGGAATGAGTCACAGGACTCATGAAATCTGGAGAGTTGGGTGCAACCAGAAAGATACCTGGAGCAGAAGCTGCCAGATGCCCTAAGCCGCTAGGAATATTTAAACAGTAATTTTGGCAAATTGCTGGAGGCAGAGGGCACACTGGCAGGAGAGTGAAAAGCTCCTTGGGGCTACAGTCATGAGATGGGCCCAGGCTTTCACAGCCTCTTCCTCCAGGAACCCCAGCAGCTTCTCACAAGGAAGATCCCAGAAAGCCCCCCATGTGGAATCGTCAGGGGCAGGGAGGGAGTGTCATCATGAAACCCTCCCAGACCCTTCTCCCTAACAAAGGCCTGACCTGCAAGGGGAAGGGACTTGCCCCCCTACAGCCTACTTCAGCCTTTCTGCCTCACCTGAGGAAAAACGGGTAAATAAAAACACGATCGTCAGGGAAGCCCACTGTGAGGGGAAAATCTGGGAATGCTGAAGCCAGGAAAGGGACTAGCGAGCAGGAAAGGGGGAAGCTCTGCTGGTGGAGAAAGGACAGAAACTCTTTGGAAGGTCACACGCCTGAGACAGGATAACGCAAAGGGTGAGACTTAATTAGAAAATTAGAGAATGCCCTCTCCCCCACACCCTCACACTAAGTTAACAGTAATAACCACGGGTTAGAGCTGAGAGCTGCAAGACAGAGCAGTTCACAGGGAAGCCCCAAAACCAAGAGGGAGGAAAGAGCGAGCCCCCATTGGAGCCTGAAGCCCCTGCTGCCTACAGCTGCACCTGCACCGAACACCGCCCCGCCTGGGGGCCTCCTCCTCCCGGGGTGCGCTTTTCAAACACAAACCCACTCACCCGGAGCCCACATCCCCACCTCCCATCTGGCTCTCCCCCTCCAGGCCACTATTCCTCCATCCTATTCATCCAAGGGCCAGGTAACAGACCACCAGGGCAGCCCCTAGGCCCCAGAGCCTGCTGAAATGGTTCAAACTAGCTAATCCTAAAACTGCTTGCCCTGCCTTGCCTTGTCCTTGCAATTGAAGGTTCCTGTTTACCAGCATAAGGCATTGGGTTGGAAAAGACAGCGTGGTTTTGTTTTCTGTTTGTATGTGATGTGTGCGCATTAAAAGTGAAGACGGAGGGGCCGGCCCGGTGGCGCACTGGATAGTGCACCGCTTGGGAAGCGCGGCAGCGCTCCC
>NW_007732308.1:24423-27936 GCF_000696425.1 Galeopterus variegatus | reverse complement strand
AGTAGAGCACCAGGGCATGCCCGCTCGGACTTAGCTGCCTTATTGATAAACTATTAGCTTTTCCCATCTTCTCCTTATTCTTCCCCTTTATTTTAAAATTTTTTATTTATTTATTTATTTTTATTGAAACATAGTTGGCTGTACATATCTGTGGGGTTCAGAGTTGAATATCAGTACCTGTGTGCCATATGTGATGCTCAAATCCGGATAATCAGTGTATTCACCATTATACCATATAATCATTTTTCGTGGCCCTTCACCAATTCCTCCTTTACCCTTCCTCCCCCTTTCCCACCACTGGTGGCCTCAGTTCTGTTCTCTCCTTTTGAAAATTTAATATATTATTGTGATTGTTGCTACTTTTTGTTTTTTTTTTTTAAAAAGTCCCTTTTCTTTTCATTCCAATGTTGGCTGTTCCATTTATTTTTTTTTTAAGTGTTTATGATTTGTTTTTCCTTTCCTATGTGATGAGAACATGGATGCTGTAGATTGGATGCTCCCCCAACCCCCCAACTCTCATTGAAGCTTAAATCCCCACTGTAACTGTAGAGGGTGGGAAATCCTATTATGGTAATTGAAAATTGGGGCCTTCAGGAAGTGATTAGATTGCAGGACCATGCCATAGTGAATGGATTAATAATGGTGGCCAGGGGTGTAGTTCTGAGGGCTTTAAAAGGAGAGTAAATGAGTATCTCCACTTCCACCATCTTGCCATGTGAGACCCCAACATTGCTGTAAAGCCATCACCAAAGAAGACACTCCTTAGATGTGTTCCCTGGACTTTCGACTTCCCAGCCTCTGAAACTGTAAGTGATAAATTTCATTTCCTTACAAATTACCCAGTTCTGTGTATTTTGTTATAAGCAACAGAAATGGACTAATACAGAAAATTGGCACCAGAAAAGTGGAGTGTTGCTTATAACAAATACCTGAAAATGTGGAAGAAGCTTTGGAGCTGGGTTTTGAAGAGAAGCTGGAAGAATTTGGAGGTACAGGTTAGTAAAAGCCTAGCTGCTGGTGGAGTTTGGAATACAAGAAAACCAGGGAGAGTGTGGAACTTCTTAGAGACTGGTTAAATGACGGTGAGCAGAGTGCTGATAGCATTGTGGATAGTAAAGACCACACTGAGAAGGTCTCATATGTAAATGAGACAAGACTTACTGGAAACTGGGGCAAAGATCACCCTTGCTATGAACTGGCGAGGAACTTGGCTGCATTCTGTTCATGCCCCAAAGTTTAACGGAATGTAAAACTTAAAGGTGCCAACCCAGAGTATTTGGCAGAAGAAATTTCTAAGCAGCAAAGGATTCAGGAAGCTGCATGGCTACTTGCAGCCTATGCTGAGTTATGGCAGAAAAGGCATGATGTAAAGCCAGAATGTATCATTAAAAGGGAAGCAGAGTGTAAAGATTTGGAGAAAGTGCAACCTGGTAGAGAAGCAGAGAGCATTTTTAGGACAAAAATCCAACGGTGCAGCAAAGGGACTGGTTGCTAAAGACATTAGCATGGCTATGAGGCAGCCAGATGCTAATAGCCAAGACAATGGGAGGAAGGCCCTGAAGGTACTGCAGAGATCTTGGAGGCTGAGTCTTCCATTACAGGACCAAAGGCCTAGGGAGACAGAATGGTCTTGGGGAACAGGCCTGAGGCACCCTCCATGGGCTTGCTGCCCAGGGCCACCTCTGGAAGCTGCTCCCAACAGTGCTTTGGTTCCTCCAGCTGTGGCTAAATTGGCCCCAGGTGTGGCTGGACCCACAGCTTTGGAAAATATAAGCCAGAAGCCTTGGCAGCGTGCACTTGGTGTTAGGTCTGCAGGCTCACACAATGGCTAGAGCTGTGGAGGTTTGGGATCCTCCCCAATGATTTTAAAGGATGTACGAAAAAGCCTCCGGACCCAGGAAGAGATCTGTCACAGGGGTGGATTCACCACATAGAGTCTTCGCTAGAGTGATGCCAGAAGGGAATGTGGGGTCAGAGTTGCAGCAGAAAAACCCCACCTAGCTCGTGCCAAGTGGAGCTGTGAGAGCAGGACCACCATGGAGACCCCAGACTTGTAGAGCTACTAGTGTGCAACGCCAGCCTGCAAGAGCTAAAGCATGGTAGAAGACCAGGAAAGCCACAGGAGCAGAGCAGCCCAAGGACGTGGGGACACAACCCCCATACCAGCATGCAGAGGACGTCAAACATGGAGCCAAGGTACATAATTCACCAGCTTTGAGATTTAACGTCCGCCCTGCTGGGTTCTGGACTTGCTTAGGACCTCTTACTCCTTCCTTTTGGCCTATTTCTCCCTTTTGGAATGGGAATATGTACCTTATGCTTGTCCCACCATTGTATCTTGGAAGTAGACAACTTGTTTTGATTTCACAGATGGGACTTTGGACTTTTGAGTTAAAACAAGTTAAGACTTTGAGGCTATGGGAATGATATGAAAAAGACATGGGTTTGTGGGGGACAAGAGTGGAATGCTGTGGATTGATGTCCCCCCAAAACTTAGTCCCCACTGTGATAGTGCAAAGAGGGTGGGGAATTCTAGTACGGTAGTTGAAAGGTGGGACCTTGAAGAGGTGATTGGGTTGCAGGACTGTGCAGTAGTGAATGGATTAATGATGGTGGTCAGAGGCCTGGTTCTGAGGGCTTTAAAATGAGAGCACGTGAGAGTCTCTCTCTCTCTGTTCTGCCATTCTGCCATGTGAGACCCCTGCACTGCGTGAAGCCATCACCAAAGAAGACCCTCACCAGATGTGTTCCCTGGGCTTTGGACTTCCCAGACACTGAAACAGTAAGCAAAAAATTTTGTTTTCTTATAAATCACCTAGTTCTAGGTATGTTTGTTATAAGCAACAGAAATGGACTAATACAATGGATAAAAGCACTTAACATAGTATCTGGCATAGAGTTGGTAGATGACAAATGTTGATTTCTATCCCCTTCTCTAGGGGACATTAAAATACAGCAAAACATAACCCAACCTTCTTGCTTCCTGGCTCTCTCTATTAAGTCCCTCTTGGAAAGAGACACATCTATAAGAACGTGAACCGTCTGACTTTGCCAAGGTCCCTCCTCTCCAGGCCTTCATGTGGTTCTTCGGCCTCCACGGTCGCACACATCTCAGCCCAGAACGAGTTTTCCTTGTTTTCAGAGGACAAGGCAGGAGCCCTGACCACTGGGCCCCTTGTGGCTGAGCCTGGCTTCTGGGCCATCAAGGTGCTCCTCTTCAGATAACATCGTGCTCTCCTCCTCTGTCCCCTTGTGGACTCAGTCCTCAGGAAGAATTCTCCTCCCACTCTCTTCACCCAGGATAAGTCTTTTAATTGGGGGAAAATAAACAAGCTGGACTTGTGCACTGGGGTTATAGTCCCTCGCCACCCCACCCCCCCATCTAACCTCATCATGGCTTTTGGTGCCTCTTTCCACCACTGCGAAGCTCTCGGGTCAGCACGGGGGTCCTGCGCCCACACACCACTCTTTCCTTTCCCTCCTCATGCCTGGCTGGGAGGGAGATCTTTAAAA
>NW_007732308.1:22521-24240 GCF_000696425.1 Galeopterus variegatus | reverse complement strand
CACAACTATGGTGACAGAAGGTCGATGAGCAGTTGCCGGGGCAGGGGTGAGGGCAGAGGGTGCACGGGAGCAGGAGGGAATGTTTGGGGATGATGGAAACGTTCTGCGTCTTGATTGTGGACATGGCTACATGACAACATAAATGTGCCACAACTCTTTGAGGTTTTTAAATTATACCTCAATAGTTACCTGACTTTTTCAAAGCAATGCATACACCCTCACCTTAAAACAGGTGGGACAGCCAAGGGAGAAATCTGAAGTGACTCCCTGTCATCTCCTCCCCACACCTCCCAGGCTGTGGACTTCTCTACTGGAGATCTGTGGTCCAGTGTCCCAGCCCTGGACCGAGGAGCAGCAGCCTCAGTGACCGGGGCCAACTGCTTATTTCCTTCCTGCCTTCCCTTGAGTGCTGGAGGGTGACAGCACCACACTGTAATAAGAAAATCAAATCTGTAATTGAGTCCCTCTCTCTTTTCCACCTCCCTGGATCTTTCCAAGAACCAAAGGGAATCACACCAACCCCAGCTTCCATACCTCATGTGCTTCTAAAAGTGCTTCTCATGTGCCGTTTTGCTGGGACTGGAGACCTCAGTGTCCTGCCCTGTACCCCTGGTCGCTGGCAGGGAGCAGACACATTAGACCAGCCCTCGGGGCCCTCGGCCCTCTCCACCCACCCTGTTTATTTGACATGTGTCTTTAGTTCTTCATCACATACACAATTCACTTACAACACAATATATCTTTGTATGTTTTTATTAATCCCAGGGATTCGAGATTGGTATAAAATTTATTAGAGCAAATTTAAGTCATTGCATAATTTAATTTCAATGTTGAAGACATTCCTGAGGGGATCTGTTCTTTCTTGAAAATTCAATAAAATAAGCCCTTGGTCACGCACCTGCCTGGGCAGTTGGTGGGAGTGTGTTCACACCTGCAATGAGGCACACTCCAGACCTCATTCAATTACACACCTCTGTGACCTCAGCTCACTAACCTATGGCACTGAAAGTTATTACAGTGTTTTAGATGTCTTAAATCTACCAAATTCTTAAGGAACAGCTTTATAATTTGTTATGTATAAAATTCTGCAAAACCAGTGAACCATTCCTAAAGTTATTATGCAAAGAAATACTAAAATGGTGAGAATTTGCATTAAAACTGAAATCCTACTTTATTCTCTCAATAAAGAAACCCTTTTGTTGTCTATAATTTTTATTTATTTTTAAATCAACTTACAAGTTGATTTAGGAAAGGACATAAAAATATATCCTTTCATAAATGTCCTTATGAAAGGACATTTCTCAAAACAAATTCTATTAAATCCACCCTCCCTTTTGACATTGGCCGTGGAGGGGGGTGTACGTGTTGAAAGTTCACTTTCTCAGGAGAACACAGAGGACAGCAGAAGTCGACCAGGGCTTCTGTTTGTTGACTCAGGATCTGGACGCTATAGACCAGGGGACACTATGTCACAAGTCTGTGACTTCTTATTTCATAACATCCCTTTCTCTATGATACGAAATCCTTAAAGCAGAAAGAGACTTGTAGAAATCTTAGGGGAGAACAAGAAAGTGGGAGCTGAGGAGAAGAGAATCTCGGGAAGCTTCTCCTGTTTTGGAGGACAAAAGCCCAAAGGATGGACCCTGTGATGGCACCACTGAGAGGAAAGCTCCTTGGGCATCCTTGGGGCCTTTAGCAAAGAAAAAAGGCAATTACAGG
>NW_007732308.1:20535-21625 GCF_000696425.1 Galeopterus variegatus | reverse complement strand
GGGAGAAGGGGGAAGTCATATTTCACTTGGCCTAATACTTGGCAAAATACGCTTATTGGATGCTGCATTGGTCAGGGTTCTCCAAAGAAACAGAACCAATAAATAGGAGACACACACACACACACAAATTTATTCTGAAAATGGGCTTACACAACTATGGAAGCTGAGAAGCCCCATGATCTGCCATCTGCAAGCTTGGGGTGAGAGTAGGGGTGGGGGTAGGGGTGAGGTCGGTGCCTGGTGTGGATCCCAGAGTCAAAAGGCCCAAGAACCAGGAGCTCCAGTGTCTGAGGGCAGGAGAAGATTAATGTCCCAGCTGAAGGAGAAAGAGCAAATTGTCCTTTCCCCCACGCTTTTTGCTCCATTTGCGCCCTCAGTGGATTGTGTGCTGCCTGCCCACACTGGTGAGGTGACCTTTACTCAGTCCACTGACTCCAATGCTGATCTCTTCCAGAGACACCCTCACAGACACAGCTATCTGGGCATCCCTTAGCCAAGTCAAGTTGACGCCTAAAATTAACCACCACAAGTCCACCCCTTGTCAACTTTGTACCTATTTGCATCTCCTTAAACCATACTTAACAAGGTCATAACTCCACCTAAGAGGATACAACTATCCTGCATACAACCGGAAATACACAATCTCTTCTCCAGAAAAGGAGGTAGAGTTCTAGAGCGATGTTTGCCCTTCTTCTGATCCTCCATAACTTCAATACTATATTGTAAAAGTATTTTTGTGGCTCCTGTGGCTCTGCTCCCCAGAGAGCAGGCGAGTCGTGGGCCTCCCCTGCAGGCCACGGCTCCTGTGAGAGCAGCTGAGCAGGGCACCACCGGGATCCCAGCCCTCTTTTCTGTCTTCTGCTCTGCGGGGCTGGCCTGGGGTCTGTCCCCCTCACAGTGCTCAGCTTCTCCTCCCTGGGCGCCCTTAGCAGGCCGGCACCCTGGGCAGCACGGGGTCGCTAGTGTTGGAAACGCTCCTATCTGTGAAAACCATCAGAGTATGGAGCACTTAAAACACAGGTTCAAAAAGAAGTGCTGCACCACCCGTGCTTTTACTAAACTGGTGGCACACACGTTGTTCCCATCTTAC
>NW_007732308.1:18101-19457 GCF_000696425.1 Galeopterus variegatus | reverse complement strand
TGGGCCATAATAATCATATACAGTGTATATTGACAAAATAAAAATTTTAAAAATAAAATAAATAAATAAATAAATAAATAAATAAATAAATAAATAAATAGCTGGATAGTTCTAATATATCCAGGGCAAAGATGTCAACTAATGGGACAAATTATCAGCAGACATATCACACTTCATGTACCATCATTTAACTTGGGCAGTAAGTTGCTTGATTTCAGAAAAACTTTTAAGCCCCAAACCTAAAAGAAGTTTTTAATGTGAAAAACCAAACCAAAAAACCAAAACCCAAAAAACAAAAAAGTAGATTAAATTATAACCTGAACATGTCGCTATTAGTGCCTTTAAGCTCTCTACCAACTAAATCTCGGTGAAGTCTGGAAAAACAAAACAACAACAACATCAAAACACTTACATTGAATATGACTGCTTAATACACGGACACACCTCTTCGTCAAGGTGTGATGGAAATAATTGCTTCATGGGCCTATGTCAATACGTCTTTGTGGTCAGAAGAGGGTGAGAACTGGCACTCAAATTAATAACAGGGGTGGATTTTTCCTCCACCTATTCTATATGCCAAGTCTATATTAAATTAGGGGGAAAAATAACTTTTTGCCATTTATATTGCAGGCAAACTGCTGCATTGGTTATTTGCTATCAGAGGGTGCCAGTTATTTCAGCTGCGTTACATTCTTTTTATGATACATTTTGAAAAATCATTCAGGTTCAAAAACAATATATATTAGCTAATTGTTTGATTTTTTTCACTTGAGACATTTTAGACCTTAACTGAGTCTATTTTTTCTCTTTTACTCTTTATTATTAATAAAGTATAATTTTATGAATAACAATCTGATATTAAAATAAAAATTGACTTATTAAGCAAGGAAACTTTANAGAGTCCCCCCATCTTTGCTCATCACAGCACCCAGGCTCTGCTCTCTGCCGGGCCCAGCGTCCTGCAGGCGTTTCCCGGCGCCCAGGCCAGGTGTGTTAGGCCCTTGCTCTTGCTTGCACCGTGACCTGCTTCAGCTCAGGAGGAAAGCAACGTGAGCGAATGATGACAGCTGTTCTGGCAAGCGCACGCTGAGAAAAGGAAAACGCTTCCGAAAGGACTTCAAGTAATTGTGCCCCAGTATAAGTTGGCAGGAGGAAGACCCTCGTCCTCAAGGACTTCTAGGGAGTGCAGGGTGGGGCCACTGCCTGATCGTTCTATTGCGGGTCACCTGTGTCCTGCCTTTCAGAGGTCTCCCCCCGTTCAGAGCCTCACGGGAAGAGATTCGTGAATTGATTCTTGTTTCCATGCAGATACCCAGCACACATCAGAGCCATTGCCAAACCAGACAGTCAACTGAC
>NW_007732308.1:15400-16369 GCF_000696425.1 Galeopterus variegatus | reverse complement strand
AAAAATAGAAACATGCATTTTATAAACAGAAAGATTCTAGATGAAGTTGTAAATAAAACAAAATTATTTAAATTTGATTACTGAGAAGTCATTTGAGATTTTGAGCACTTGCCGGGGTGGTGGTAGAGACGTGCTTCCCGATCATTGTTCTTTCAGTTTTGAAATAGGATTTAAGGTGATGTAAGCAGCCCGTACAGAACTAACCAGAACCACCACTGGTTCATTTTTGCGACTGAACACTAGATGGCGCTGCTCCTCGAGGCAATCAGCAAGAATGGCTACTACGAGTCCTAAAGTCGGCTTCAGGGATTGGTTTGCTGTTTTGTGTTTTCCAGAAGTTGGAAAAACTGGTCACTTTACTTTTTGTGCTTAATGGAGTTTTAACTTTATGAATAAGCCCCTACAACTAAAATGAACATGGATTGAATATGGTAACTCTTAAGTGACATGCTGAGTAAAGATGTCACAGGTAACTCTGTGCTCTCATGGTACCAAGAACTGACTCATGGAGCTTGTTCACTTTGATGCTGTGGTTATTGTTAATAAACTTGATTTTACAGAACACTTTTGGATTTACAGAAAAACTGCAAAGATCATACAGAGAGTTCCCATACACCCTACATCCAGTTTCCCCTATTATTAACATCTGTACGTATGTCACAACCAATGAGTCAATATTTTTTTTTCCTTTTTGTCTTTTTTACTGACCGGTAACGGGATCACAACCCTCGGTGTCGCGCCCACACCGGGGACCAGCAACGGGATCGCAACCCTTGGTGTTGTGCCCGCACTGCGCTCAACCAGTGAGCGGGAACCGGTCTCTACATGGGATCCGAACCCTCAGCGGGAGCGCTGCCGTGCTCCCAAGTGGCGCACTCTCCAGTGCACCACAAGCTGGCCCCCAATGAGTCAATATTAACACATTATTATTAACTAAAGTAGATAAGGCCACTTTTTGTTTTGTTTTGT
>NW_007732308.1:11076-15192 GCF_000696425.1 Galeopterus variegatus | reverse complement strand
GTCTTTTTTACTGACCGGTAACGGGATCGCAACCCTCGGTGTCACGCCCACACCGGGGACCAGCAACGGGATCGCAACCCTTGGTGTTGTGCCCGCACTGCGCTCAACCAGTGAGCGGGAACCGGTCTCTACATGGGATCCGAACCCTCAGCGGGAGCGCTGCCGTGCTCCCAAGTGGCGCACTCTCCAGTGCGCCACCAGGCCGGCCCCCAATGAGTCAATATTAACACATTATTATTAACTAAAGTAGATAAGGCCACTTTTTGTTTTGTTTTGTTTTTGCATTGTTTTTTAATATAAGGCCACTTTGGATTCTGGAAGTTCCGTGTTAACACTGCACACTGGCCACCTTAGATTATTTCTGATGTCTTTCCAATTACCTAGAGATGGAGGTCACCAAGACTGTCCCTGTCGTTTCCCATTTAAGGGAAATACTCAAGATCACACTGTCACCACGTTAGGAACTCTGTGACATTTTTGGCACTTTTACCTAAAGTATTTAACAGATTCATCAGAACACAGGACATTTCATTGGAAGGCTTTCCTCTTACACATGTATCAGGTTAAAACTTTCCGGGATAAAATTGTATCAGTTTTAATACATCTTCATATTATGGAAAAGAGCATAAATGTTGTTGAAACATTTTATTCAGAAGTGTAGTCTCTATAAATTGTCTTTAAAAATGACTGGTGACTTGAATTCTTGCACGACTTCTCTTCCACAAATTACTTTGGGGAAACTTCCCCTCACATCTGGACCCCAGTGAAGCATTATGTAAGTAATACCCTTCCCCACTCAGAACACCCAACTGGGTCAGGGAGATTCTGCTACAAAGGTATTTCACTGGTTTTATTTCACAAGGAAACAACACGAAGCAAAGCCAAACTATTCTGTGGCTTTAAATGCACCTGATCTCTCAGCTGTGAAGTAGCACTGTCCAGATCTTCCAGGGTTGTTGTGTGAGTTAGGGATGATTTTATTAAGTGCCAAAGCACAAGAGAGAGTCCTGAGTACATGGGGAGTGTATGGATATCTTCATGTGTTTATAATCACCATTTCCATCAGGAAGAATAGCAAGGCTTGTCTTCATTTAATGTGTGATCTCATCTCAGAGATGCTCTTGGCTGAGAAAGCAAGAAACACTCGTGAACCAGGGGCAGAAACTGGCAGTTAAAATCACAAGGGCTGGGGAGCCGAGCGGCAGAATGAACACTTCTTTTAATTCAGTGGAACATATCAGAAGCTGGTGTTTCAGTACTGCGTTCAGCAGCTGCACCCCTGGATGTAGTTTGTGAGAGCAAGGGGAAGAGTAAAGGGGAAGCAGGCACCATAGGCAGAACTGGAAGTGAGTTTACAATTGTTTCAGTGCTCCTGGTCTACCCTCTGTGCAAGCAGAGAACTAGAGTCCCTCCTTTTATTAACCTTCTATATACTCTCAAGAAAGGGCCACCAGCTTCTGGCAGTAGGCTTTTCCATGGCTCACAGGAAGGAGTCTCTGCAATAGGATCCTGCAGGACCTAGGGAGGCACACTCCAGTGGCCACTTCTACTAAGGACGCCAGGGCTGGCCTGTTAGCTCAGTTGGTTAGAGTACCACCTTGTAACACCACGGTCAAGGGTTTGGATCCCCATACTGGCCAGCTGTCCCAAACAAAACAAAAATCTAAGGACACCAGTATCAAGCCTGGGAGTCTTACTTCAGGTTCAGTGAGCCTCATGTTCATCAGAAAGAAAGACATATTTTCTCCTCGTTCCTCCTCAATCCCTGCACTCTCCCCTGGGAAGTGAAACCCTCTGAGTAAATAGAAAGCTGGGCTTCTTTTGTGATGATGACTTTGCAACATGGGTCAAACCAGGGGGTAGATCTCAAGTGTGTGCATACATTATATTCACCTGGGAAGCTTTTGAAATAGACTGACATATGTCCTCCACCATACAACAGTGAAGTCAGAATCTTGGGGTCAGGGGTTGGGCATTCTATCTTTCAATTCTCAGTAATAACCTAGGGTGTGATGATGTAAGCCATTTAGCACACCAGTGGAGACCCCGAGTCCACCTGCCAGCCAAGAGGAGGCTGGAATCCTACAGCCAAGGGAAGAGCCATGGTGACTGCTGAACACTGAGTGGACCTGTGGGGGCGGGGGTCACACACTTGATAGACAGGGAAAGTCGAATGGAAAATGGCCAAAGGAAGCAAAACAAGGTGAAGATAAATTTAGTAATTCTCTAGAGACTTCTTTTTGCCTTACGGATTCTTTACACTTCACGTTAACGCATTAAGTAATAATATGTGTGATTCTGAAATAAAACGTGATGGGGGTATATGCAGAAAACTTCCCATTGTGAATCAGGTGACCAGACATGATGTAATGACATTATTCTACCTTTGTGAAGATGGCATTTGTGAATAGAGAATTTTAGAATATTTTAAAAGGACATTTGAAAAAAATCATACAGAAAAAGAAGTTAAAATTTAAAGAAATGTGTAATATTTTATCCCTTCCCTAAAGAAAACATACAAAATGAAATTTTAGTGGTGTCCGCTAAGCCTATTCAAAAACAAATCTTATTTGGCCCCATAAAGGGATGTTCAGGCGCCCAGGTCACCAACTCCCCCGCTCTCCAAGGTGAAAAGCTCAAAGGACGGGGGTAGAACTCGCACAGGTGTAAAGCACATAGCTGCGTGGGATCACGTCTCACGCCCAACCCCAAGTGGTACTCATTATACACTGACAATAGTTGAAAATGTTAAGCACATGTAAAAACTTGAGATGTTGTTGGGCCATGTGTATTAAAATAAAATCAAAATTAAGTATATTAGGTATATACACAACAGCATAAGTGAAACATGATGTGCTATGGCAGTTTCCATACAAAGCTTACAGTGGAGAACCTGGGAAAACGAAACCTCTTCAATCTCTTGCCGTGGTGGCTCATCAAAGCCTCCTCATCACTTCTTTTCCTTCATATCCGGGTGTATAAATAGTTTCACACACATCTTACACAATTTAGAAAAGATTGCTGAATCACAAAAATAGCCCCAAATATGGCATTTGTACTTTTTAGAGTACAACTTAAATTAATATATGATCCGTAATATAATGTTCAAATCATTTGAAGCAACGCAGGAAATTCTTGTCTTAGAAAGCCCTATAAGGTTCTGCAGAGATTAGAATCTTACTGTTCTTCCAAACTACATTGTCAAAAAAAGTCTGCATAGAGGAAATTGTGGAATTGAAAAGGCTGGACCATTAAAAATCTTCCTTCTGAAGGGAGCGCAGTTTCTGAGGCTCTTCTCCCTTTCCTGGGAGGTGTGAAGAGCCCTGAGTGGTCAGGGGTTGCATCGTGCAAAACGGCACAGCTGCACGTGCTCACAAGTGACACTACTGTGGAGGAGAGCAGATACTCGCTGCAGCTGCAGCTGCGTGTCTAGTGGAGCTGAGCTAGGCAGAAAAATGTTTAACAGTCTCAGAAATTTTTAAGCTGCTAACTTCACCTGCAACATTGAATAGGCTAGGTAGGCTGGCCAGTTGGCTCAGTTGGTTAGAGCTCTACCTCGTAACACCGAGGTCATAGGTCTGATCCCAGTAACAGCCAGCTGCCAAAAAAAAAAAAAAAAATAGTTATCATGTCATCTGTGAACAGGGATAATCTTCCCTCTCAGTCTGGATACCCTTCACTTCTTTCTCTTGCCTGCTTGCTCTGGCCAGGGCTTCCAGTACTACACGGAGTAAGAGTAGAGACAGTGGGCATTCTTGTCTTGTTCCAGTTACCTGATCAGTTTATTAAAACAACTTTAAAAAGTATTAATATTTTTCAGTTCTACAGATTCCTCATTAAATCTTTTTACATATCTTTTAAATGATGATCAAGGTCAAGTGCAGAGGTTATTGTTATCTACAGTAATCTAGGTATTTTCCATGTTTAACATGGAGAGCTTCAAAGTAAAATTTTTTCCTTGATAATTATAAATAGGTTTGTTATGATGTCTTGGAATCCTAGCCATTGTTACATGTCTCTGCTTTGTTCTTTCTCTGTACGAGACTTTTTTGAAGTTTTTGCACAGCTTACAGGATGAATTTTTTTTTTTTTTTTTTTTTTTTTTTTTTTTTTTTT
>NW_007732308.1:5628-10469 GCF_000696425.1 Galeopterus variegatus | reverse complement strand
GCGCACTATCCAGTGCGCCACCGGGCCGGCCCTACAGGATGAATTTTTAATAAGAGCCAGAACACACACGTGTGTGTGTGCATAAGAGTTTACGCTTTAAAATATTACTAATAAATACAAAGAAAACTTAAAAAAAAAAAAAAAAAGGTTGGATTAGTAATTTTTTTTCTAATGAGTAAGCCAAAGCACAGAAAAAATACAAGGAAGTGTCACACTATGCATCTGGTTATTTTAGCTCAGTAAATGAGTTTAGTTCTGCTATTACTGGGGATTCACTGCAATGGCCTCTGAACCGTTGAGTCACACGTCCAGTTGTGAACACAAGGCTAGCATGGATGCATTTTTGGAGAGAACAGGTGTTTGCTTCTCAGGAGGCTGTACTCAGATGTTGGTCAAGCAAAGCAAAATTATCAGCTGTGGGCAGCCCAAGCAGCAACCCCATGGGCTTCAGTCTAAGAGAACAGAACAGTTTCCCAAGCATAGAGTGTTCTTCCTGAGTAATGTAGCCTCCGCTTTCAGGAACCAGGCATGGCAGATGATCCCAGAGCATGAAATAACTAGTGCAACCAGTGGCTGCGACTTTCTCTCTTTAAATGAGGCGCCATCCCTGCTGAATGGCCGAGTCTCCCTGCGCTCTACGGCTGCTGCTGGTACTGCCCTTCCGTGGCCGTGTAAAAGTCATCCAGCACGCTCTGTAAGTAATCGAAGGTTGGCCTCTCTTCCGCCTTTTCTTTCCAGCACATCTTCATGATGTCATAGAGCTCGTCCGGGCAGTTCTCCACGCGGGGCATGCGGTAGCCCTGGGACAGGGCGGTCATCACGTCCGCATTCGTTCTCCCTAGGGCAGAAAACACAGACCACTGAGATGCCTGACCAAGGGTCATGCACAGTAGTGGTCTTTTGCCCCTCACCTCCTGCAACCGTGACTGAAGCAGCTTTATAAAGACTGTAGGGGCTGACTGCATCCTCCCCAAATGCAATTCAGTCCTAATACCCAGTACCTCCGAATGTGACTGTATTTAGAGATAAGGCCTTTAAAGTGGTAATTAAGTTAAAATGAGGCCATTAGGGTGGCCCTAATCCAATTGACTGGTGTCCCTTATAAGGAGAGGAAATGAGGACACAGGCACAGAGGGAAGGCCATGTGAAAACACACGGGGAGGGAGGCATCTGCAGGGCCAGGAGAGCAGCCTCAGGAGCCAGCACTGCTGACACCTTGATTTCAGACTTCCAGCTGCCAGAAGTGTGAGTAGTACATTTCAGTTGTTTAAACCACCTGATCTGTGGTGTGCGTTAAGGCAGCCCTAGCAAACTTGTACAGAGGTTAAGGAAATCACTGTAAGCGACTCAATAAATAAATTTTAGTACAGAGGGGATCAGGACAGCATTTAGCTCACAGAAAAACAAAACAAAACAGGCAAACATGGTAAATAGAAGATGAAGCAGGTCCTCCTTAATGACAAAAGGGTACTGGATTTGACTGACCTTTTAAATTAACCACTCAAGCCCAATTCTAACCCTCAATCTCAATTTCTTTTGTAGGGTAGGATTTTTTTTTCATCTTCTGCCTGTAATATATTTACCAAGAAATCATTTTTGCATGCATCTCATACCAAAATTAAATAATATAATATTAATTAATATGTTAATTAATAAAAATAGGCTTTTCATTATAAATTTACCTAAAGTCAGCATCCTTAAATCATCCTTAATCAACAGCCTTAAATCAGACCAATTGATTATGTCTTTGCCAAATAGTTAAAAACCCAGGGATTAATTTGGAAAGGATCGATGGTTTAGATTATGTGAAGGACACCTGTCTGTAACTTGTGCTGGGTATCTTGTGGGAGTCATTGTCTTCTCAGAGCAAGATAGTAACTGAGAGGGAAAAAATCAGACCTGAGTCTCAGCTCTCAAGTGGAGCTACTTCACATACTCACTAAACTGTCCCAGTCTCCAGTGCCTGGACAGAGTCAAAGCTCACACTAACTCTGGAATTTGCATATTCTTAACATCTGGTGAGGAAACTAAGGTGTTCATTATTCCTACTGAGCTTTGCAAGAGGACTGATAATACAGGATGGCTTTCAATATGGTCATATACCTCAGGGTAGTTCAGAAGCTGAACTGTCTCAGGGTAGTTCAGAAGCTGAACTGTCCTGAAAATAGCTTTATGGGGGGGAAAAGGTCATTTTAATAATAACATTTTCCTCCATTATTAAAATGAGATAGAGAAATGTGGTCAGTTAGTAGTTTTAGCAGTACCCACCCACATCTGTATGTTTTGCATGTTCCATGGATACCCTATTCTGCAGGGATGTGAGCTTCTCTAGGGAAGTTTTATTTCATGCAGAATATACACAATAACTGGCATGTGAGAGGAACTCCATTCATCATGACCAGTTTCCTTTCCACGGCTATCTCCTTTCCACAGTTGCAGATTTTACTAATATCAGTCACTGGAAAGATTCTAAAAGATAGGTAGTAGCTTTGAGGGAAATGATTTTTATTAGATTTGAAACAGAATTTCTTTTGAATTTATTCTTTAATCAGTATTTTTCAAATTGTGGGCCATCACTCATTTGGGATCAACAAATTGATGTTTTGGGGCACAAGTGGTATTTAAAAAAATGAATTGTAACAGAACGAAATATATCAGAAAGCACTGCACATAGTAAGTAAAGGTCAGTGCGGTTCTGTGAAACTTTTGCTTTACACGTGGAGTGGGTTTCTGTGTAGTGCTCACAACGGGTCATGCTCAGTGAACTCTGAGGTCCTCTGCTCCTAAGTTTTCCTCTTCTATGGATACAGTGACCTAAGGGGCCCTTCCTGGATTTAAACTCCTGAAAGAAGACATGATTATTTCTGTTTTGAAAAAGCCCTTGTTTTTAAAATTGAAAGATCCAAGTGAAATTTATAATCATTCAGATCTCTTGAGAGTTGTTTACATGGTGAATTAACTTTTCTCAAGTCACTTCTGAAACACCATTTTCAGAAATTCACGTAACTGAAATTTTCTAACTGGAAGACTTCATTTGATTCTCATTGCTCAAAGCCACAACAGCTAATCTGGGTCACTTTCTTTATTTGGGGGGGTTTTAGTCTCCATAAAATCATATTGGCTTCAGCATTGCTCTGGCTCTTGTAACTAGCCAAGCTCACTTGGATAAATTTCTGAAGAAATATCTGTGTTTACTTCTGCATGGGCTTTGGGTGAAGTTCTGGGATCCTGGTGGGAAGACTAGCATCCAGGACGATATAAATAGCACCGGTTAATATTTCTTTCACTTCCTTCCTGGAGAAACCCCAGTTGCATAAAAGGTCAGAATGTGCCCACGAAGGAAAAATTTTTCTTTTTTAAGGTCCCCCTTGCTCCACTGCAGAATTTTTCTTCCTCCTTCTTGTATGTTCTCTTATCTGTGAAGAACTCTCTCAATGATACAGATAAAGGCCAGGCAAGCTCCATTCTGCCTGGAGGATTTGACTTCATAAAAGAGATTAAAAGAAGGGAATCTGAAGTCTACAGTTCTATGTACAAGCAAACCAAGATGTAAAATAAGCTATTAAATGTCTTATGGAAGAAAGAAAGTGGGGAGAGAGACCTCAGCCCGATCCTAAGATTATACTTGATAGTTGGTACTCGGCCTGTTGCTGTCGTGGAGAAAGCAAATACCTGTTGGCTGGCAATCTCCTTGTAGGGCAAGCAATTTCCTATTCCGTCCTTCATTCTTTCAGACACTTATTGAGCATTCACTATGGGTCATGAGCTAGCACTAAGCTCTGAGACATACAGAGATGATTAAGACAGAGCATTGTCCCCAAATGGCACACAGCCCAATAGGGAAGATACCCTCACTAGAGGGAGGTGGTGGGGAGAGGAGGTGACATCTGGACTGTGTAGGAATTAGCAGAGACTAACAGTTGGTAAAGGAGCACAGGAAGGAGAAAAGTGTAGTACAACAGAGACTAGAAAGGGAATTGGGGTTAGGGACAGGAGGGGGGACCCAGCAGCTCCTCAAACCATAACAGGCTCTAAAGACACAGGGCCTCTGTGTG
The DNA here is from genome assembly GCF_000696425.1 of Galeopterus variegatus. Lineage (NCBI taxonomy): Eukaryota > Metazoa > Chordata > Mammalia > Dermoptera > Cynocephalidae > Galeopterus > Galeopterus variegatus. Next base: position 6,414 of record NW_007732308.1, on the reverse strand, counting down.
GGTGAGGGAGAATCAGCATCAGCTACTCTGAGACCACAGTCTCCCACCCCATAATACTCCTTCCAAAAGGGTAAACTCTTTTTCCTTCCTGAGCATTGCTTGTGATTGAGGTGAGCATTTGCAGCAGGAGGAATTTCTTGGTTCCAGTTCACACGTGGCATTAAATGCTAGATATATATCTGGTAAAAAAAACAGCCAGAAAAGACATGATGCTTCAGAAAACTGTCATTTTCAAACCTTTGTTTTCTTTACATGAGCAAAGCAAAACAAGACCCTAACCACAGAGACCCCTCTTTTTTCATTACAAAACTTATATAGAAATATAATCACAGTTTTGGTTTTAAGGTAGTGAAGCAAGGGTCTTTTGCCTCTCCATCTTTTTTTTCCCTCTAATTCATCCTCAAACAAAAAATGAACAAGACATAAAAATTCCATCTTTGGATAAACTAAGAGGCAGAAGTGGTCTCAGCCAAGAGGAAAAGAGTGTAACCAAAGTTTCTACAGAGAGGGACACCAGTGACAGGCAGGATGGCCCATCCCAACAAGCCCTGGGAAGGCTCTTATTGGAGGGGCCAGCATACCACAGCGAGGGTGGGGCCAGCAGCTGCAGACAGGACCCAGACAGAGGGTACCCAGAGCCTGCCTGGCAGTGCCCAGGTTAATGCTGGAGAAACTGAATGGAGAAGCTCCATCCATGCTCGGGAACAGCAGGCCCAGCAGAGGCAGGGGAAAGTGCAGAAGGAAAGACTAGCCAAAAAGCATTGGAAATCTCGTTTCTATGTCTGT
>NW_007732308.1:0-5250 GCF_000696425.1 Galeopterus variegatus | reverse complement strand
ACCCAGAGCCTGCCTGGCAGTGCCCAGGTTAATGCTGGAGAAACTGAATGGAGAAGCTCCATCCATGCTCGGGAACAGCAGGCCCAGCAGAGGCAGGGGAAAGTGCAGAAGGAAAGACTAGCCAAAAAGCATTGGAAATCTCGTTTCTATGTCTGTTTCCTCCTCCATCAGGTACTGTCTTGGAGGGGCACTGGTGTGTAATTCATCCTCCTCTCAACGCCTACGATGGTATCAGACACATCCTAGCCATTAAGCGGTAGAATTAATGAACGAAGAAAAAGAATATACACTCAATAAACTAAGAAGGCAGAGAATGGTCTAAGCACATTTCAGAACAAGTTCCACTAAAGACAGTGAAAATCAAGTTCTGCTACAAAACACTTATTCTTTGCTTTGGGTAGATGAGGTTGGGGTTTTTTTTGTTGTTGTTTTGTTTTTATGCCCTCATGCAACTTGACTTTTTTCTCATATGTACCACTTGAATAGAAATAGGTTAGGTAAATGATACCTGGGTAGGGAATTTTCCCATAGGTGACAATTTCATACAGGAGAATTCCAAAAGACCATACATCAGACTTAATAGTGAAGCATCCGAAGTTGATTGCTTCCGGAGCTGTCCACTTAATGGGAAACTTAGCACCTAAGGAGAAAGACACGTGATTCTTACTTGGGCATCTTTGTTTAAACAAAACAGTAATGGGCACATGATTCTCACACTTTTCTCTTTTGATTTTTGAGTTTCTTAAAAATTTAAGTTATTTATTTTGAGTAGGTAACACACATAGTACAAAACAGAGACACAAAGTATTACACTAAAATTTTTTGCTTCACTCCTCTGTTTCCCTTTTGAGTGTTCCCATCTTTAGAAAGCAGTTTCTTTTGTAAAATATCCCAAGGATATTATAACTAGCCAACTTTAAACATAAAAGAGTGTGATACAGAATGTAAAGAAATTTATTCTTAGCATATGCATTCATGCCTCAACACTAGCCACTACATCTTTAGTGTTCAAATTTTCTCTAATCAACCCATAGTAAGTTTACATGGAATATAAATATCTTTTAACGTGTATATTTTTGTGCAACAAGTATTTCAGATACTACTCCAAACTTTAATGTCCCATTCTTTCAAGTGATAGGACAAATCCTTACTAAACTTTTAGGATTGGGAAGTATGCTGATCTGCCTAGAATGAGATAATGATGAAGCTACATTTCTCAAGAGCAGCTGGTGAAGCTAAGGGACCAGGAACAAGCAGACTTGGCCCAGGGGAAACCTGCAGGGTCCCCTTGAGAAAGGCAGGGACGCAGCACAGACTGCTACTCTGGCACCCTGGAATGGCTAGGGTTGTTCACTAACCACTTTTTTTTTTTAAAAAGTATGTGCCTTTATTAGTCTTTGCTTGAGAATTTTTTGTGATGCCTGATTAAAATTGGAAATCTGAGTAAAAACAACGAGGACACTAGAGAGCCTCGCGGGAGCAGCTGTCGTGTGCTGGGCACTGTCGCCCATTCCTACAGGAGCCCCCGCCCACCTGAGCAGCAGCGCCGGGGGGGGGTGGGGGGGGGGCCCTGCCTGCAGAGGTTGGGAGTTTGGCTCCAGTACCACGCAGCCCGAGTTTGAATCCCGGCTCTGCTCTTTCCTGCTGAGTGTGATCCTGGCAAGTCATTTTGTGAGGTTTGGGAACTTCCATATGTAAAATGGGAAAACAGTCGAACGTCCCAGGTTGCAGTGAGGGTTAAGTGGGTTGGTCCGTGTGCCGGGCACATGTAAATGCCAATGAAAGGGAGTATCGTTATTGTCGTCCTGAGACACGCCAGGAGGTGGCGCGCTGTTCCATCTGGAATGCGCGGTCTGCACTAAGCCACGCTTTCTTGAATGAGATGGGTTATTCTTATGAGACTTTAGGCTTGTCAAATGCAACAAAACCAGTGGAATCAATTCCAGACACTTAGAGGCTACATCTCCTGGGATTGAATCCTGGCTCTACCACTTACTGTGGAACCTTGGAAAGCTGCAGAATCTCAGTTTCCTTACCTATGTATGCTTTGTTTTGTTTTGTTTTTGTTTTTGGTATCAAGATCTGAACTGTGACTTTGGTGTTATAAGGCTGTGCTCTAACTTACTGAGGTAACTGGCCAGCACCAGTTTCCTTATCCATAAGGTGGGAATAATAATAATAATAATAATAATAATAATAATAATAATAATAATAATGCTTATCATATAGGGTTATTGTAAAGATAAATGAGATAATGTATGAAAAGCCCATTTACATACTGTAAATGCTCAGTGCATTTAGCTATTATTTTTTTTAACTCCTTTTCTTCAAACTATTCTGATGCCTGCCTTTTTGCTGAGGATGGTCATTAAGGCCAAGGATAAGTTATCCCTCCACAGGCTTGAGGCAGGAGGGGAACCATCAAGACACAATGGATGCAAGAGACATTCAACAAATCGAAGCAGTGTTTTCAGTCTGTCATCTCTATAAGTTGTGCAGACATCTTCCGGAAACAACATCCATATAGTTAAAAGAAAAATAATTCTGATTTAACAATGCTTAGGAATGTCAAGAAACTGCTTGGCTCTTTCAGAAGAGAGCGAGTACTGCAAAAGTATTCACTCAACTCTCACTGGGGAGCCCATCAGGATCCTCAGGCCACAAGCACCACATGTGATCCTAGGATGACCCTACTGGAGGAGAGGCCAGCACAGCCCCCACTGTGCTCAGCATCCAGGGAGTGTCCAGGGACTGGGAGGTTTACGCCTCTCTGCGTGTATTTGGTTTACACATATAATACAGAATGTGGGAAAACAAAAGAGTGTCTTTTTGTAGTATTATATTTAGTTCTCTGTGTGTGATAATGTCCATGTTTTAATTTGTAATTAAAAGGCCAGAATATAGAACACAGAATTAATGTCAGAAATATTTTCTCTGTAGTTATGGAAAGTACACTTCATAGTTTGAGTGGAAATCTTTAACAATATAAGGTAAAGAATCTTGATCTTGCCAAATCTATTTTTGTTTTTCTTTGCTTAACTGAAATACCAATGATAGCGTTTGTAAATCTTATAAACATATCACGTGGAGTTAATCAAGAGAGTACTTTTCTTAAACGTTGTACCCAATACTTTTATATTTATAATGACTATGGTGATTGCTTTGTTAAAAACAGACAAAATCAAAATGAAATGAAATAATAACAAAACACCTAAAGATCATTACTAGAACATACCTTCCCTTGCTGTGTATTCATTATCCTCAATTACTCTAGCAAGGCCAAAATCTGCAATTTTGCATATGAGTGACTCAGAGACCAGAACATTCGCAGCTCGCAGGTCCCGATGAATGTAGTTCTTCCGTTCTATGTACGCCATTCCCTCGGCAATCTGAAAACACAAAGAGGCTCTCTCGTGTTCGTATTTAGGGTAGGCTCATAGAGGACCATCAAGTAAAAACAAAAAACTTATGAGTTCCTAAAATCTTTTCATATATATTATTCTGATCATTCAAGGTTTAAAGACAGTGGGTAAATGACAATCACCATTTGAATGCTTCCTAAAATAACTGCCCCCAAATCTCCAATAATGGTGATCCTTTTTTTTCTAAAGAGCAGCATGTCTTAACATTTTCTAATGTGTGAAGAATCTTTTTAAGACCCTACTAAATTCTCACATGTAGCTATACAGATGTCATTATCCCAGTTTTTCAAATGAGAAAACCGATGCTATAGTCTGAATGTTTCTGTCCCCCCAAATTCATTTGCTGAAATCCTAACCCCCAATGTGATGACAGTAATAGAAGGTGGGGACGTGATTAGGTAATGAGGATGTGCTTTCAGGAGTGGAATTAGTGCCCTTATTAAAGAGACCCTGGAGAGCTCCCAGTTCCTTCCATCATGTGAGGATGTAGTGAGAAGGCACCATCTATGAACCAGGAAGAAGCCCTCATCAGACCTGGAATCTGCCAGTGCCTTGATTTTGGACTTCCCGGCCTTCAGAACTGGTCTGTTGTTAGTAGGCCACTCACTTTATGGCATTTTGTTATATACCAGCCTGAGTGAACTAAGACAATGGAGCAGGAGAGAGTGACATGCTAATACAAATAAATTATTGGGGTATCAAGAACAGGATGTCTGTGTTCAACAGCATCCTCTCTGTCAGTTAATCAACACCCATGAAACCGGTTCTGCAAGATTTCTCTGCACAGTCCCTCCAGGATGATCAGAAAGATTCACTCTGACAACAAAGCATGACGGCAGGAAAGAAGCAAAGATTTAAACGATAATATAGGGGAGGTGAAACTACCACTCATTGCTTAAAGACATGAAATATGGCATCCTTCCAAAATGATATATTAAAGGAAGACATTACCAAATTATAAGTTAAGGAGAAGGAAGGAAGGAAAGGAGGGACAGAGGGAAGGAGTGGCCGCTCTTCTTCACCAAGCATTGGGGAAATTTTTCACAAGAGAGAAAGAAAAAAACGTAAAAAGGAAGGAAGGAAGGAAGGAAGGAAGGAAGGAAGGAAGGAAGGAAGGAAGGAAGGAAGGAAGGAAGGAAGGAAGAAAGGAAGAAAGGAAGGAAGGAAAACAATAATGGAAGAAAGAAAGGAAGGAAAGGAAACAAGAAAACCAAGTAGATATATCAGGTAAGCAGTTAGAGAGAAAACTCCAGTTAGGGGCATTTCACACAGGAATGAATGGATTCTGCCAGTCTCTACCTTAAATTCAGGTGGTTCAGCCTGGAGTTCCTGACTCTCCCCACTAACCACAAGGGCCTCGCTGGTTATTGCGCAATTCAAAGCCCAGGTTCCAGCCCCAGTGCACAGCAAAGGATCAGCACCTTAGCATAGGCTCTGCCTTTGCGCCCTCTCTGGGCCAGTCCCTAGGCTCACCTTCCGCCCAGCGAGCCTTCCCTGAACTCTTCTTCAGTAATTTCTGTTTCTGTTTTTGTCTTTCTTGAAATCTGGCTGGTAGGGAGATCTGAACCCTTCACCTTGGTGTTACCAGCAATACGCTCTCACTGGCCAGCCCTGATAATTCCTCTTTAGCCACCCTTGACAGTCAATTTATACATAAACAACCTGCAGCTAATGAAGCGGAGCTTTGTAATTATTTATAGGCTGTACTTATTCTTGTCATGCCAACTAGATGACACACACTCCAGGGCAAGAGGCACAACTTATCTCTCTCCTATTCTCACTTGTATCTGTTGGAACCTTCAATCTTGTCACCGAAACCTTTCTAAGA